>NW_011645773.1:453738-459399 GCF_000223845.1 Gregarina niphandrodes | reverse complement strand
CCCCCCCCCATATCCGGTATCACTAACTTTACCCTCGCGTTTTAGGATCCCTCATCCAGTCATTGATCGCGTCTTCCGGGCGCGAACCGGTGTATTGCGGGAAGCCCCAGACCCTGATGGCTGATATTCTATTGAGGTAAGATGGGATCCCCTATTCGACGCTATTTCTGATAAGAGTTACCCCGCGGCCGAATTGGCTCAGTCCCGACCAGTTATCGCCCCAACAGTGCGCTTCACGATTCGTATAATTCCCCACGTATCTCTTGCTTGGCTCGGGTGGGCCCCTGGTTCGGTTTTCCCCGAAGTGGTAGGTATGTCCCTGAAAATGTCGGTTTGTCCCAGGAAAGGCGGTTTGGACGCTGGTCGAGTGTGCATGGTCGGCGACAACTTGAGTACTGATATAGCTTTTGGTAACCGTGCGTCTTTGAACACGTTGTTGGTTGAAACAGGTATGCACGGTCGAGGCAATTGTCGCGCGTCGGTGGAGGCGGAGGCATGTCCGGTGGCGCCAACGGCGTGTCCGGTGGCGCCGGTGGCGGGCAGGCGCCGAGTTGTGGAACGGCTGATCCGCAACGTTTGGAGCAAATAAAGGAACGTCGGCGTCGGGAGAAAGAAGCCCTGAGGGAGCGCCGACGACTGGAGAGGGAGCAGAGTTACGAGCGTATGATGCGGGTGAAGGAAGAAGACGACCAGCGTCGACGGGCGCTGCGGGCAGACATTGCTCAGCGGATTCTACAGCTCAAGTCGGAGGAGGAAAGCATTCGCGAAAAGCTGCGCACGGACAAAGCCGAACTCAAAGATCGACACCGTCGCGACCGTGAGGCCAGTCAGGAACGGCGCTGCAAACTAGAGGGTGAGCTCTTAGCTGTGGAGGAGCGGTTGATGCAGGAACGTGAGCGACAGCGTGAGGAAGAGCGTCGCGAGCGGGACCTGCTCAAGTCGATCAAGAAGCAGGAGAAGAGTGAGGTGAAAGAATTGGAGCGACGTTTCCGGGAAGAGAGTCTTGCTCGGCGTGCACGGCTACGGAGAGAAAAGGAGGAGCTGGAGGAGCGTCTTCGTCGCGAGAAAGAAGAGTTACAGCTGCGGTTTGAATATTTGGAGAAGAAGGCTGAAGAACGCGTGCGCGTCGAAAAATGCGAGTTGGTCGCCGTCCAGCGACACCGGCGTTCTGAGAGTCAGGAACGGTTCCACCAGTCCAAAAAGGATGTGGAGGAAAATATCCGTGTGCTCGAAGAACAGCTGGTTGAGATTGAACGACGCATCCGTAGCGAAGACGAGTGTGTGCGCGAGCGATTGCGCGAAGAAAAAGAGAAGTTGGAGCAACGCATCGAGCAGGAACTGCATGAGTTCCAGCGACGTTCGCGCGAAGAACTTGAAGTCTTGAACGAGAAACGCCGCCGGGCACGCGAAGAAAGCCAGGAACGGCGCAGACGTTTGCGTGAACAAAGTCAAGAACGCAAAGAACGTCTGGAAATGGAACGCTGTGAAGTGCGCGAGATCCATGAAGCTGAGAAGGAAGCGAGTGCGGAGAGTATGCGTACACTCCATCTTGAGCGAATGGAGAGGGAAAGACTCGCTCAAAAGGAGGAAGAGTTGCGCCTTAAGAAAGCTGAAATCGACGCAACTCTTGAGTGCTTGCGCCAACAACGCGACCAAAGCGTGGATCGCGCCGGCCGCTTCTCACTCGAGGCGGAGGAACGCCGACGAAGACTGCTCCAAGGGGGTAAGAACCGATTAGCGCTCGATCCGCAGGGATGCTTACACGGTCCTGAGTGTCAAAGACCTGAATGTCAAAGAGAGGAGTGTCCTAAAACTGTAGTCTTAGAGCGCACACGGCTAGAGCAGACCTTGGCTGAAATCGAAGCCACAAAAGGCGGTCTGGAAGTAGTCGAGGAAGCTACTGAGTTCATGACCGAGCTGGTGGAAAACCTTCCAGGAGACAACATCTCCGGGGACAACTTTCCAACGAACAGGTATGTTAACGCTCTATCGCAGATCCTACGTTTGAGGGTCAGCACATTAAGTCGAGAGACTAAAGCCATTCAGGATGATCTCACCATGCTGTCGCAATATATGATACTTGAAACCGAGACTGCAGAACTAGCAACTGTAGAACTAGCAGCAACTGTAGAACTAGCAGCAGCTGTAGAACTACAGCCCACGGTACCTAAAGTCGGTACGTCCACTCCGCCAGACGCAGTGAAGCCCTGGGGTTTGCCCACCGGCAGTGCTATAAGCCCCGACATAGCAACCAGTGAAATTAAGTTGTATGCCCCTACCACAAATCAACCTACTTACATTATTCCTTGCATTGCAGATGTGCGTAATTGCTGAGCTTGATGCCACGGCGGCTGTAATGGCTCGGTTGACGTAATGGCTGAATGGACCGGTATTCAAAACCAGCCAGCATGTGTAAAAAGCCGCTAGAATTTTTTGGTCAACAACCACCAGCATCAACTACCGCTAGTGAGAAGCACGAGCCAAAGCTTCCGCGTGCAAACTCAACTCTGAATGGCGGCAAACATTATTTTTTGGCTGGCATGAAGGGGAACAAGAGCCAGCGACAAAGGCAGGTGTGGGTCACCTCGTTGCGTGTTGCTGTGTCGATAACTGCTGGGGGGTCGAATGTCTATGGCGCCCAAGCGGGTGCGTTACATGGTGCCGACGATCCATCTTCACAGGATAGGCGAATAGCCGTTAGTCAAACGGGTTCTGGCACCAAAACAGGCCTTGGTCAAAAGTGCCGCACACGCGCGCGCGGCGCGAAAGTTCTGAACTTAACCAAAATTCCGAACTTAACCAATGTTCCGAACTTAACCAATGTTCCGAACTTAACCAATGTTCCGAACTTAACCAATGTTCCGAACATAACTGATAATCGGGATAACTATGTAGAAGCAGCACAGAAGTTTGTTGCTGACGTAATCCGAAGTTTCTTCAAGCCAAAATGCCCCAACCAAGAGCAAGTAGATTACCATGGTTTGGAACACATCCTGGTTGTCCTTGAGAGCTCGACGCTAGCCGTTGGGCGCATAAAGCGATTCCCACCAGGTTTTGCTGATTTCTGTACATGGCGGTGGGCCGTACTAGCAGGAGAGTTACATGAAAAGTCTGATCGGCGTCGATTGTTGGCATTGCTGTATCGGTGCGAGACAGCCATCGGTCGCCAAAAAGGAATAACAGATGCGTGGTACTTGGCAAAGCTTCTACAAAGTTCGGTCACGGGTGCTCTTACGATACATGGGCCAGATATTTGGGACTTGATGTCGAGAGCCTTCCGATTTCACGAAATCGGATACTGCACGACCACTGCGTGGGTCCCCTCTTCATTCGGCTGCCTTCCACAGGCGAACGACAACTGAATATTATCTGGTCAATTTCGTTTGTCATGAAATGGTTACTCCGTATGAAGAACAGGATTGTTGCGAACCAAGCATGGCTCCACGTCGACCAAATGTCCGTAGACCTGACCGTATTCCTTTGCAAGCTCTGGGGACACGAGCGGTTCCAGACAATGTGTCAATTTGCGAGAAGGCTTATTCCTAGACAAAGTCCCACTTCCGTGTCAGACATGTGCTTCTTCGCCGCTTTCCTACGGCTCGTTGCCTCTGCAAAGTTGCGAGAGTATCGTCTATTTTGTTCCCGTCTGGCGCTATCTTACACAGAGCCAAATGAAGTTTTCTCTGTCGAGAATGAAGGAAAAGATTTTTACGGCCGAGTGAATCTAGCATCCGGACTATACGGGAGACCACTGGGTACGACACCCACCACTACAACACCCGCCGCTACGACACTCGCCGCGATGACACCCGCCGCGATGACACCCACCGCTACGACACCCGCCGCGATGACACCCGCCGCGATGACACCCGCCGCGATGACACCCACCGCTATGACACCCGCCGCGATGACAACCCACTTACGTCCTACGGCAGTAGTCCTTCCTGCGGTCGGCGCTTCGCCTGCGACTTCGTCGGCAGCGGCCCCGTCGGCAGCGAGTCGGTCGGCAGCGCTCTCTCCGACCTTGTCGGACATTTCGCACGAAGCGGCGTCTCTCTCAGCCGCGCAGTACTCCGTCGCCCTCCGCGACTGGGTTTCTGAACGGGTGGGCAGACACGGGTGTCCCCACCCGTCCAAACGGAGCGGATTTACTATGGACGAGCTAATAGGCGGCAAACGGACGAAGAACTCACACGCCTGAGACGAATTACTTGCCCTACCGCAGACCCTTCTACTAGCTTGCTCGCAGACAGAGCCATCCGGATCACGGTGAACTGTCCCTGATGGGCTGTCGCTCGGACACCTGTCTCGCGCCCCTTGGCACCAGTTTTACGCTAGCTGGCGGTCAGTTTCAAATTTTCTGCACTTCCAAAATCAGGCCCTGCATGCGGCCCGCGGTCGGACCCGATCCCACGGTTCCTGTTCTGACGCCCCTCGACCCGGCTCCATAAAAATTTCGCTGTGTAAGGTTGACCCAGCAGGGATGAAAGCGAACAAGAGCGATGCTGGGAGGTTGTGGGTCCACTTGGTTGTGTTGAGTGGGCTGCGGAACGGGACGGAGGCGGGGTGTCACGCTTCGGGCACCGTTCACGCTTCGGGCACCGTAGAAGAAGTGGGTGGTGCTTCGGGCGAAGGGTCGGGGTGTGTTCTGACAGCGAATGGGTCGATGTTGGCGATGGATGTTTCGACTCAGGTACCGCCGGCGGTGGACGAAGCTCAAGTAATGGTTGCGGATGTCATTAGGGACTGTTTCCACAGTCGGACAGATGAAGTGCGGGGATCGCCTAAACTGTTCCGGCAAGCCATGAACGTCTTGGAGTTCACAATTTTGAGTCAGGTGCACCAGAAACCGGCTGGCAGCGAGCGTTATTGTACATGGCGTTGGGCGCGTCTTGCAGGCGAGTTATATCGGAGGCTCGACCGAGGTCGGGTGCTGACATTGCTTAAAGAGTGTGAGCCGCACTTCCGGCGGCCGCCGCTCATCAGTGACCAGTGGTACTTGGCTAAGTTGCTGCAGCAATGGATGCCGCATATGCGCGTAGCCAGGCTTTTGAAGTGCATCAATCTTCCATCCGATCGGGGGTTCAAATCCGCCC
This sequence comes from Gregarina niphandrodes, assembly GCF_000223845.1. Taxonomy (NCBI): domain Eukaryota; phylum Apicomplexa; class Conoidasida; order Eugregarinorida; family Gregarinidae; genus Gregarina; species Gregarina niphandrodes. The sequence goes on along the minus strand of NW_011645773.1, from coordinate 454,303 downwards.
TGGTTCTGGACGACGTGGCCGTGGGGCGCTGCTTCACGGGACTCCCCGCCGTGAACGAGTCCGACGAGCAGCTCATCTGGACCTTCTGCCACGCTGTCGGATGGCTGCTCAAATCGCATGGAGGCGAATACGACTACGAGACCTTGGCAAGTAGCGGCTACTGGATAGGCCCCGACGAGCAGTACGCCGAACTGGCTGGCTATCTTTACAAACTCTGGGGCCCGGCACGCTCTGCAAAATTCGCTAACCTCTGCAGAACGCTGCTTCCACAACACATTCCCCTCGCCAACTTGCCAGACCCACGACTGTTTACGCTTGTGGTCAAAGCCATGGCCGGGGTCTCCTTACACGCCTACAGGACACTTCGGTCCCAATGCGGATTCTACTGCCCCACACCGGTCGGCGGGCGACCCAGAGCGAGACCCGTGGCTTCTGAGGAGAACGCCGCGGCTCGAAAGAAGAACGCCGTGGCTCTGGTCCAGGAGGCCGTGGTCCAGACGGCTCTGGTTCAGGAGGCCGTGACCCAGACGGCCGTGGCTCAGAAGGCCGTGGTCCAGACGGCCGT
>NW_011645773.1:447405-453718 GCF_000223845.1 Gregarina niphandrodes | reverse complement strand
GGGCGACCCAGAGCGAGACCCGTGGCTTCTGAGGAGAACGCCGCGGCTCGAAAGAAGAACGCCGTGGCTCTGGTTCAGGAGGCCGTGACCCAGACGGCTGTGGTCCAGAAGGCCGTGGTCCAGACGGCCGTGGCTCAGAAGGCCGTGGCTCAGAAGGCTGTGGCTCAGAAGGCTGTGGCTCAGAAGGCTGTGGCTCAGAAGGCCGTGGCGCAGAAGGCTGTGGCTCAGAAGGCTGTGGCTCAGAAGCCTGTGGCTCAGAAGGCTGTGGCTGAAACCACGGGGGGCTCAAGGAGCGACGAGCCGTCGCGGGTAGCGTCCGTGACAGGGGCAGGTGGTGAGGCGCCCGTGATGATGGCAGATAGTGAGTGGCAGGCGTTGGGAGCGTCGAGTGACCCTGCGGTGGAGGAGGCGCAGGCGTTTGTGTCGGAGACGATAGCGAGTTTCAGTCGGCCGTGTGCGAACACGTGTGCGGCGTCGTCGACGCCCAATCTAGTATCGTCAGTGACGATGCGTTCGTTAGAGGCTCGGATGAGGCCGGTGCGGCGGGTGCCGGCACGATTCTCTGCGTGGCGGTGGGGTGTGCTTGCGGGCGAGGTATACCGTCGGACGGACAGAGGACAGATGGCGGCATCGTTGGCTAGTTGCGAGACGAAGTTGGGCAGGCCGGCCGGTGTCAGTGACGTGTGGTACCTGGCGAAGTTGTTGCAGCAAAAGTTAGGCCATCAGTCGGCGTTGCGATTGGCCAAAAATTTAGGCTTGAAACTTGAGGAAGGTGCAACGAGTGTATTTATGTTGCAAGACATCGTTATGGAGCGTCACTTCGTCGGCTTACCGCCCACGAGCGATGCGGATCGTATGGTTATCTGGGCTGTGGCGGAGGTGGTGAGCTGGCTCTTGAAAACCCGGGCTTACCACGCAAACTATGGCCGTATCCTCCGTAACCGAGGTCGACGCTGGGCGTGCGTCGATTCCTTCGCCATCGACCTCTGCGCTTTCCTCCACAAGCTCCTCGGCCCCACACGTTTCCACCAACTGGCCCAAGTCGCTCGCAAAGTTCTCTCCTCTGTCAAAAAGAAAATGTCTGATGCCTGCTTCCTCGCCTGCTTTCTTGGCGCCGTCAACCTTGTCGCCCCCTGCGTCTCTCGCACCTTCTGCTCACACATCGGCTTCCCTCGCAACCACACTGACGGTGCCTGGCCCGTCACCCTCGAGGGCGCCGACTTCTTCGGACGCATACCCGTACACACCGCATGCCCCAAACACACCCCAGAGTCCCAGACTGTGGCCGCACACTCTGTAACCGCGCCCACCGTGGAGACTGTACACCCCGCGGTCGCACCACGAAACGGAGCGGAGACGCCAGAGACTACTCCGGTGGCAGAGCTGACGGCTGCTACTCATTCTGCTCTGGCACTGTCAATGATTTTACACGAAGATTTGGCTCTGTCGGGATCGGCTCTGTCGGGATCGGCTCTGTCGGGATCGGCTCTGTCGGGATCGGCTCTGTCGCGGCACCCGGCAGCATTCCATGAACGGGCATCACCCGAAGTAGTGGCATGCGGTATCAATGACTCCTGGGTGAGTTTGGATCCACGGAAGCGGAGCAGAGTGGAGGACGACGAGCATCCTGAAGCTAAACGAACTCCGTGAGAAAACAGGACGCCTTAGCGGGGTCCCGTGCTCGTTGTCTCTACGCTTTTTTCCACCCGTGTGGTTCGTTTCCTTCCGGCTGCCCCGAACCAATTCATCAAGACGCAAAGGTATTTTGCACTAGCCGAGCCGACATCCCCCATAAAGTGATGACCGTGAGCAGCGATCCCCCTGGACCGAACGCACTCTGGACCGAACGAACACCGTGGATATATAATCGAACACCTTGTACACGAAATAAATAAAATAAATTATACAGGCTAATGAGAGTGCACCAAAGCGATCACAGGTATTCAGTATTTCGTTGTTGTGTTGTCGTGTTGGGTGGTTTCAATAGTGAAGTCAGAGGTGCAGATTCGAATCAGACCAATGAGCAGTTCCGTGGAGTTTCGACACAAGGAGGATTTTCCAACGTAGATGACGGTGTTGTCGTAGGGGGTCATTTTTCTATAAGGGAAGCTCAAGATATTGTTGGTGATCTGGTACAAGATTATTTAAGTTCACGATTACCTCGAAAAGCACCGAAAATTCAGGCGAATGACTTGGATTGGATTATGGATTATATTGAACGTGTGTTGGCCGATCATACTCCTAAAGGAGCGGCGGGTGGTTGGTGTAAATGGCGTTGGATATGGCTGGCAGGAGTGTTGTATGATAATCTGGATCGCAGAAGAGTGCTTGCCCTGCTTGAGAGGTGCGCAGCCAAAGTTAGTCGCCCCCCGGATATAACGGATCAGTGGTTCTTGGCGAAATTTCTGCAAGGGTTTCTGACTACCCATACCATGCACAAATTGAGTGGTCTATTGGGCGCTACGTCTGAAGAAGGCTGTGAGAGTACCTTGATCATTCACGACTGGACCATGGGACGTCATTTCGTTCGATTTCCGGCGACGACCGAGTCGGAGCGACAGGTAGTATACTCAATGCTACGAATTGCGCACTGGCTATTCGCAACGAAGGAAGAGAAAGGTAACTTCCAGAAGGTTTTGATGGTTGACGGTCACTGGACCTCTGTCGACGATTTGGCCATTGAGATGACATCATTTCTTTATACTCTATGGGGACCCGAGCGGTTCAGGATAATGACTCGAACGGTCAGAAAGTTACTACCAGTTAATGCTCAGATGTCAGATGCGTGCTTTCTCGCATGTTTCTTGCGGGCCGTAGGTTGCCTAGATCAGAAACCCATTCGAACCTTTTGTGCGGATATTGGATTTTCCTTCCAAGGTGAAAATAAGTTGTGGATTATTGCCGACCAAGGACCAGAGATCTTTAGGCGACTACCCCAAATCAAACTACAGACCAACGGACCGCTAAATGCGTCTACTACAGTCAACCAGGTGGGACCGTCATCAAATGTCACTCCGTCGTTCCATGACGTTCCATCAAAAGTTCGTGTTGGACAACCTGTGGATGCCCATGTGGAAGAAGTTCAAAAATTTGTTGCTGATATGATACATGAGTTCAGGAACAAAATTGGTGAGTCGTCGCTAGCAATGAAGCCCGTAGGTAACGCAGGAGTACATGAGAAAGTTTTGCGTAACCTCGAACAAAAGACCTTAAACCCGAAGAGGATTACGACGTGTTTGGCTGCCGATACAGGAGCGTGTGGATGGCGGAGGGCTAGACTTGCGGGAGAGCTGTATGACCGACTGGATCGTGGCAGACTGGTGGCGCTGCTCGAAAGATGTGCGACTGTAGTTCGTCGACCGGCTGGAATGAGCGATCAGTGGTATCTGGCAAAACTCATACAGAGTTTCGTCACAGGTGAGGCTGTAACGAGACTTTCCCTTCGTATTGGAATCAACCAAGTCCAACGTCCACGAGTTAAACAACGTCCAAAACGCATGCTTAACATGCCCGATATCGTGATGGAACGTCACTTCTGTGGACTGCCGGAAACGAACGAAAATAACAAACTGATAATCTGGTCGGTTTGTCAGGTTATGTCTTGGCTACTTAAGACAAGACTGCGCGAACCCTATTTTAAGCTCATCGCAGGCAGAGACACCCATTACTGGTTTGGTATCAATACTGGAATTATTGAACTTACAGCATTTCTATTCAGGCTCTGGGGTCCCGAACGCTTTAGGAGTGTAGCCAAATTTGCCAGGACACTGCTTCCCGTAACTGCCGCGGAAATCTCAGATGCATGTTTCTTGGGCTGCTTCTTGCGCGGAATGTCCTCTACGTGTATACGTGTATTCCACACACTCTGTTCCACCACTGGCTTTTCCTACACCAGAGACGAGTTGGAGATGCCGAAGCCATGCAAAGACGAAGGCCCCGAGTTCTTTGGGCGCTTGCCACCCAATTGGGAAACCATTACGACCGAGGACTTCAATGTGGAGTCACATCCCCGTGTCCTCTCGCAGTCCGTGGCCCATTTCGAGACAGCTCCACACACCCATGGTTCCGATTCCAAGATCGGGCTACTTCCGGTAGCTGCCGATCCGCTCACTGCCGATCCTGCTGATCCGGTAACTGCCGATCCGGTAATTCCGACGCCAGTAGCTCTGGTGACACATCCGAGGACGCCTGCGATGGTCAACCATTCCGCGATGGTCAACCATCCCGCGATGGTCAACCATGCCGCGATGGTCAACCATCCCGCGATGGTCAACCATGCCGCGATGGTCAACCATCCCGCGATGGTCGTGCTGTCGCCAATTTCGCACGAAGATGCGTCTCGCTCAGCCATGCAGCATGCAGCGGCACTCCACGCGCGGCTTTGCGCCTCATATGAGGCTTTGGATCTGCGAAAACGGACCGGAGTCGAGAACGAGGAAAGTTGGGGGGGGAAGAGAGGAAAGTTTCCGGACGCCCCCGGGTCCACGCGAAAGCGACCGTAAGCGGAAACGACCGTCACCAGGAACGAGGCTAACTTAACCCTAGTGACACGAATAATCAATTCTCGTAACTCCCCAGTAGGAGCCCCTGCCCCCTGCTCGATGAGGGTCGATCAGGACGGGGACCGCGGGTTTACAGTGGAAGGCTCTGATGTTCTTGGCAGTTCTGTTTTCTTAGAGCCATACGGAAAAACGTGCTACAGGACAACCCTTCTCTAGCGGAACAAGCTCTTTGGTCGCAGGTGGCTTCCCAAACCTGGTTCTGAGACCTGTGTGACATAATGGATCGGAGCAGAATCCTTACACTGTTGGAACACGCATTTTAGCTCCGTTTGCGGTATACTTCTTGCGGGACATAATGGTCAGTCCACTGTTGGTCCAAGTCCTGTGCGTATAAAAATTATCCTAATGTTGGTTTTTTTTTAAATTGATTTTCTACTCGCTCCATGAAAACGAGCACAAGCAGGCAACATCTGGCATCAGTCTCAGTCGCTGTGATTTTGCTGAGTGGCGTTGCTAACGAATTACAAGACGTCCCATGCCGGGCCCAAAGTGGCATCCAAGGTGCTAGTCGGCTGCATCTGGCAAGTGGCTTCGTAGATGACCAAGAACCACCACGCCAACGCAAGCTCCCGGGCCTGTCTTCCCACAGTCGGTTGGCTAATAAAGGTACGTTGGAAAGTGATTGGGACGGAGTGAATGACGATCGGAACACTGGCGGCCACCGCATTCTACATGCTGCGGGAGACTTTGATGACAGTATCGAAGAAGCTCGAAAATTTGTTAGCCACGTAGTACAGGATTTGTGCGAGGGCTCCGGCGTATGCTCAGCTAAAAAAGCTCCCACTCCGACAATTATGGGTTACCTTGACCATAAGCTGTTGACGGATCGCAAAATCGGTGCAGACACGGGCAAAGACCAGCACTACTGCTCATGGGATAGGGCCAGGGTGGCAGGCGAGCTATATGACAATTTGGATCGTAGTAGTATGCTGCAGCTACTCAAGAGGTGCGAGACAATTGTCGGTCGTCCCAAAGGAACTACCGACCAGTGGTTCTTGGCGAAGCTTCTGCAGAGGTTCGTACCCCTCAAGTCCCTGGTAGTACTTGCCAAACGTCTTCGTATAAAAATTAGCGAGTTCGACGTTAATTGCCGGAAGCCGTTCAATATTTACGACATCATAATGGCGCGACATTTCACTCGACTACCGGAGACAACCGGGTCTGAGAAACTTATCATCTGGTCAATATCTCAGGTTGTCTCCTGGCTGCTCGAGACCAATCTACGCCGGTGTGGCTTCGAGCCGATCATGGCAAGGGTCATGAATAAGAACAATTATTACTGGACTGCCGTCGACAGTGACTCTATCGAACTCACAACGTGTCTATTCAAACTTTGGGGCCCTGAACGCTTCAGGACCGTAACCTGCCTTGCCAGAGCCCTCATGCCCGTTAAAGCTCTCCACATGTCCGACGCCTGCTTCTTAGCTTGCTTCATCCGCGGAGTCGGGGGAGCAGTTCCATGGAGGAGAAGCTCGTTTTGTCAGCACATTGGATTTTCCTATACTGGGCGACGAGACATAAGAGAAACTGTGGATGAAGGCTCTGACTTTTTCGGATACCTACCAATCAATTGGGATCGACGAGCTTCAAATCCTGCAACGGAATCTCACCCGCGTCCCTTGACCATCTCACATTCACCGGCAGTGTCAACACCGGCAGTGTCAACACCGGCAGTGTCAGCACCAGCAGTGTCAACACCAGCAGTGTCAACACCAGCAGTGTCAACAGAAGCAGTGTCAACAGAAGCAGTG
>NW_011645773.1:440973-447152 GCF_000223845.1 Gregarina niphandrodes | reverse complement strand
GTCAACACCGGCAGTGTCAACACCGGCAGTGTCAACACCGGCAGTGTCAACACCGGCAGTGTCAACACCAGCAGTGTCAACACCAGCAGTGTCAACACCAGCAGTGTCAACACCAGCAGTGTCAACACCTAATTCTCATCGAGTGACTGCTCCCCACCCCGCCATCACGTTGTCGGATATCTCGCACGAAGAAGCGTCTCGCTCGGCCATGCAGTACGCAGCGGTCCTCCGCGACTGGGCTTTACGCAAAGCAGCCCCAGAAGAAGTGGAGAAGGCGCCGTGCACGTCAGAAGTGGCTCTGGATCTGCGGAAACGGAGCCGAGTCGAGGAGGGTGGATGTTCTGAGGGGAAGAGGGGTAAGTTTCATGATACGTGCGTAGCCGATTAACAGAGTCCCTCTCCTCTGTTCATTTGCTCTTTTGTGGAGCGTTGCTACGGTTGCAAAGACGTGTGCGTGTCGGTGGAAGGGCCGCGAAGGTAGCAGGGTTAAGGTGATCAGACGGTACGTGGCGGCGCTTGTGATGACTCGGCAGTGGGTATGGCAGCTGCTTGGTATGGGGTAGTCGTCATGTGAATGAACTGCGGCCAGTTGGTCCGTCTGTGTGTACTTATACGGATGTACGACGGCAGACCCATGGTTGATGAGAGTACGTGTTGATGGCATCTGAGAGTACGTGCCTAGGTCCGCAGAGTGCGAATCATGGCCGCTGACTGGTGTTTGATTAGCGAAGGAACCGGTGGCAGGAGGCCGGACTACGAGAACGAGGTGGGCCCGTCTAACTCGCTTTCCCATCCAACCAGATGTTGGTGGTGGCCGGAGGTGGGCGTCAAAGAGTTTCGAACCCTCGACTTGTGTATCTCTCTCTCTCTCTCTCTATCTCTCTCGACCTGATTTTTATTTATCTCTGCCCATGAAATGCAATACCCGCAGGAGGAGGGAGGTATCAGTGCCAGTATGTGTGAATTTTCTGAGTGTTGGTGGACTAGGAGATTGTCGCATCCCGGCGGAGCAAAGTGGCATCAAATATGAGTGCTTGAGCCGGCCGGACTTTGCTACAAGGTTCACAGAGGTGGAAACAGGTTTTACCGTGGATAGCTGTATCCGGGAAGCTCAAGAAGCCGTTGCTGACATAATGCGAAATTGTTTCAGCCGACGGTTTCAGGAGGCGGTGCCTGAGGTGGACCCTGGGAACTTGCTGATGCTGATGGATACTCTTGAAGACGTGACGAAGGGAGTACCGCAAAGGTCACGTGCCTGGTGTTCTTGGGGCTGGGCGAGAGTGGCGGGAGAGCTGTATGACAGACTTCATGGTCCTAAAATGCGGGAACTGCTCGACCGTTGCGCACTCGTCTCCAAGCGGCCCCCAGGATTGACCGATCAGTGGTACTTGGCGAAACTCCTCCAGGGCAGCGAACGGCGGAGTAAGATCCGGTGGTGGATGGGTTGTATGAACGCTCAGCTCGACGACAGCATTCACAGTACAATGGTTCTGTGCGACAGGGTGTTGGGTCCTCACTTTGTTCGGTTCCCGGTAACAACCGAGTCGGAACGACGGGTCATCTACTCAATAACTCAAGTTGTGAGCTGGTTGATCGGCATGAAGACTCAGTCAGGCGTGCTCAAGAAGGTATCCGACACTTGCAAGTGGACCCGAAACGACCATTTCGCTATTCCTCTAACCACCTTTCTTCGGGACCTATGGGGACCCGAACGGTTTAGGAGAATCGCCCAACTTGCAAGAAGGCTGCTTCACACCGTAAAAGCTAACATGTCGGACGAATGCTTGCTTAGCCGTTTCCTCGGAGCCGTTTCCGCGTGTGCTACGTGTCGAATGCAGTCGTTTTGCTCGAGAATTGGCTTTGATTCGAACACTCGAGATTCGAACCCACTAGATTCGAACCCTCAGCGCTCACACACTGAGGATTCGAGCCTTCGAGATTCGAACGAGGCGGCAAATGTCGATTGCGCAGATCCGTCTTCCCCACTTGCCGCAGGTCCGTCTTCCCCACTTGCGGCAGATCCGTCTTCCCCACTTGCCGCAGATCCGTCTTCCCCACTTACCGCAGATCCGTCTTCCCCACTCGCCGGTAATCGATCGGCTTGTGAAGATACATCGGCTTGCGACCGCGGCGCCCCCTTGGACGTCGTGCAAACCTTGGTAGAAGAAGCTCAGCAAATTGTTGTCCAGGTAATCCAAGATTGTGGCCAGCAGGATGTTACTCTCTTGCCCAAAACGTCGTCGGCTCCCACACCAGCCAGTTTAGAAAGGGCTATGTCCTACCTTGAAAATAGGATCCTGAAGCCTTGCAAGCTTCCTGTAGGTTGGGGAAAAACTCATTACTGCGGATGGGAGAGGGCCAACATGGCTGGCGAATTATATAAAAAAATGGATCGCAACAGAATGCTTGCACTTCTTAAAAGGTGCGACGCAGCTATCGGTCGCCCCGAAGGAATCACTGATCAATGGTTCTTGGCGAAACTTTTGCAGAGATTCGCATGTGCCAAGTCAATGCCAATAATGGCCAAATATCTTCACATCAAGCTTGGCAACAGTAAACCTGGCAGTAGTAAACCTGGCGGTAGTAAACCTGGCAGTAGTAAACCTGGCGGTAGTAAACCTTTCAATATTTATGACATCGTAATGGCTCGTCATTTCACTGAATTGCCTGAGACGACCGAGTCTGATAAGCTGAGGATCTGGACAATGTGTCAAATTGTTGGTTGGATGTTAAAGACAAAGCTACGCGAGCCCTTCACTTCGGTGGCAGTACAAAAGTGGACTGTCATCGACGGTGAATTCATTGAACTGACAGCATTTCTTTTCAAACTGTGGGGCCCTGAACGCTTTAGGACCGTAACAAACCTTGCCAGGACCCTCCTCCCTGTAAACGTTGTCGCCATGTCCGATGCCTGCTTCTTGGCATGTTTCCTTCATAGTGTACTGGAAAGAGTTCGGTCAGCGAAAAAGTGCTGGTTTGAGCACGTTGGATTCCACTACGCTGGTCACGAGGACTGGCACCCAGTTGAAAAAGAAGGCCCCGACTTTTTCGGACGACTACCAGTCAATTGGGACCAGAGGGCAGTGTCAACAACGGCATCTCACCAAGTACATTCCGTCTTTACGCTGTCGGAGATCTCCCACAAAGAAGCGTCTCGCTCAGCCATGCAGTACGCAACGGCCCTTCACAATCGGACTTTACAGGAGGTGGAGAAGATTCTCTGTGCGTCCTACGCCGCTCTGGATCTACGGAAACGGACCGGAGCCGAGGTCGAGGATGACGAATGTCCTGAGGGAAAGCGAACCAAGTTTCACGATACCTGCATAGCCGTTTAGCGGGGTTACTTGTCCCCACGCTCATTCGCCCCTTTATTTCGGTTCCTTCACACGCCCGTAAAAAACCGTCCGTAAAACGCATGTTGCCCTTGGCATCTTGTGATCCGTTTTTAGGTTCTCTTTCGTTCAGGATTCATTTCTTCCTGTGTCTGTGATCCGCTCGATCGCGCCCCTCTTTCTCGGACGGCCTTCATGATGTCAGTGGAGAACGAATTCCTTAAGTTGGCATCTAAGCCGTGACGAATTATCCGTGAGGGTCGCATCAGGTATGGCAACTTCCCGCTCCGTTGCCTACACCTCCAGTGGCCCTGCCTAGTGGTCGTCTGCCGGGAGGTTTGTGGTCGAGTGGATTAATCACGGTTCTGGAATTTGTTTTTGAGTGTGTGTCAGGCCTCATTTCCGGCCTCATTTCCAGGCCTCATTTCCAGGCCTCATACACGAATTATTTTTATGAAAAGCAACGCGGGTGGGAGGCGGTTGACGTCGACGCCAGTTGGGGTTATTTTGCTTAATGGTTTCAGTAGCAAATTAGGAGGCATGTCATCTTTCATCCCTACCCGGAATGGCGCTGAAGGTGGGAGTCTACGATATTTTGTCGGAGACGACCGAGTCGATGAAAGCCGCAGAACGGTGCCCGTGGATAGTAGTGTTCACGAGGCTATTGCTGATGTGGTGCGAGATTGTTTCAGCCAAGGGTTTCAGGAGTCTCGAAAGCTCGACCCTCAGAAATTGACGGCGCTGATGGATAATCTGGAACGTACGATCCCAAATGACGTGCCCCAAAGGCTTTGGTGTTCTTGGGACTGGGCCAGAGTGGCGGGAGAGTTGTATGATAAACTGGACCGGCGTAGAATGCTTGCGCTGCTAGATCGTTGCGCGCGCACAGTAATTCGACCCCCAGGAATGACCGACCAATGGTACTTGGCGAAGCTTCTACAGAGCAGCCGACGCCGTAAGTGTATGTGGTGGATGGATGCCATAGGAGCTAAACATGATGAAGGTCTCAACAATGGGCTGGTCCTCCACGACTTGGCCATGGCCCATCACTTCATTCGATTTCCTGCAACGACGGAGTCGGAACGACGGGTAGTCTACTCTATTGCCCAAGTTGTAAAATGGTTGTTGGATATTAAAACTGAAACGGATAGGCTCGGGCGGAACAGAGAAATCACCCTGTCCCAGAAGAACCCTTTCGCAAACCAACTAACCACCTTTCTACGGGACCTATGGGGACCCGAAAGGTTTAAGAGGATAGTTCAACTTGCAAGGAGACTCCTTCACACCGTAGAAGCTCCGGCGGACATGTCGGACGCCATGTTCTTTAGTCGTTTTCTTGGATCCGTTTCAAGTAGGCTTCATTGTCTGGCGCCGTTTTATGCGAGAATTGGATTTCACATTAATCGTCAAAATTGGAAGCCTCGAGATTCGAACATCCAAGATTCGGACCATCAACTTTCGAACGAGACGTGCATAGTTGAAGACCAAAAGACCGACAACCTCCAACGCCAGCCGGTCAGTACTCCCGGACCACGGGGCACCTTTGGCGGCTTCCTGCATGCCGACTGCGCGGGCACGCCTTCACCCCTCGGAAGTAATTGCGACGGCGGCGCCCTCAACATCGTACAACCCTTGGACGCCGCGCAACCCTTGGACGTCGCGCAACCCTTGGACGTCGTGCAACCCTTGGACGCCGCGCAACCCTTGGATGCCAGTATCGAAGAAGCTCAACAATTTCTTGTTGGCGTAATACAAGATGGTTGCAAACGGGATTTTGGCAATGGTCAAGTTTTGTCCCCGGCACCAGAAAGCTTGAGCAAGGCTATGGAGTGCCTTACCCGGGTGGTAGTGAGTGCTTGCAACAAACCTATAGGCCGAGACACAAGATTTTGCTCATGGGATAGGGCCAGAGTGGCTGGAGAGCTATACAGCAAACTTGATCGTAGCAGAATGCAGATGCTTCTGGCGAAGTGCGAGGCAGTTCTCGGTCGGCCTGCCGGGATAACTGACCAGTGGTTCTTGGCCAAAGTATTGCAGAGATTTGCACCTACCCGATGGATGGCGACGGTTGCTAAGTGTCTTGGTGTTACGCTACAAGGCGGCAATAGACAATTTAGGATTCAGGACGTCGCTATGGCTCGTCATTTCACCGGCCTACCGGACACGACGGAATCTGAAAAGCGGATAATCTGGTCAGTGTGTCAAATTGTAACCTGGATGGTCAAGACAAAACTACAGGAACCTGATTTCGCATTGATCACAGCCAGATCCGAATACTACTGGACTATGATCGACACTTATTCCGTCGAATTGACCGCCTTTCTTTACAAACTTTGGGGCCCTGAACGCTTTAGAAGCGTAGCAAACCTTGCCAGGATGCTCCTTCCTGCGCGTGCCGCCGCCATGTCCGATGCCTGCTTCTTGGGGTGTTTCCTTCGCGGCGCGTTTGTAGCAGCTCGGACGGCGAAGCAGTCGTTGCGTGAGCACATTGGGTTCTGCTACGCTGGACCCGAAAACCGGCATGCAGCTAGAGGTGAAGGCCCGTGCTTTTTCGGACGACTACCCCTCAATTGGAACCGGGAAGCTTCCGATCCCAGAACGGAATCTGACATTGCCCCAACCGATCCCGTTACCATCTCAAAGACAAAGCCACGTGCGGCAGCCGGTCTCACAGTTGTTGCCACGCCAGCGCCTCCGTCAGCACCCCATCCGGTAACGTCAGCACCCCACCCGGTAACGCCAGCATCCCACCCGGTAACGTCAGCACTCCACCCGGTAGTGTCAGCACCCCACCCGGTAGTGTCAGCACCCCACCCGGTAGTGTCAGCACCCCACCCGGTAGTGTCA
>NW_011645773.1:431307-440473 GCF_000223845.1 Gregarina niphandrodes | reverse complement strand
GTAGTGTCAGCACCCCACCCGGTAGTGTCAGCACCCCACCCGGTAGTGTCAGCACCCCACCCGGTAGTGTCAAAACTGACAACATCAATACCTGCAATAACTGCATCCCACCAAGCTCCCCACTCCGTTTTTACGTTGTCGGAGATTTCCCACGAAGAAGCATCTCGCTCAGCCATGCAGTACGCAGAGGCCCTTCACGAACGGACTTCACAAGAGGTGGAGAAGATGCTGTGTGCGTCCTACGCGGCTCTGGATCTGCGGAAACGGACCGGAGTCAAGGTCGAGGATGACGAATGTCCTGGGGGAAAGAGAGCAAAATTTCCAGTCGTAACTCTAGGGACTGGTAACTCTGTTCCTTCGCCATTGTCTCCGAGCTACCTCTAGGGGTCAAAGTGGGACCTGCCTCTTGCTCAATAAATGCGACCAGCTTGGCTTTCTCAATTTCCAACAGCCAAGAAGATTTCTTGGCTGTTGAAAGCCAAGAAAAATGGTACCGCCTAATTCTAGCATTAGAGAACAACGCCGAACACGAGTGGCGGTCAATTGATGATCTTTCTATCGAGATGTCATGGTTTCTTCAGAACCTGTGGGGGACCGACGGTTTGGGAAAATGGCCCGATTTGCTAGGGAGATACTTCCAGTCAAGGTTTGCGCCTCCACGCCGGATGGGTGTTTTTCGGCGGGGTTTCTCGGAGCCATTGCTCGAAGAAATGGTGTGGATTGTGGGAGGTTGTGTTCGAGAATTGGATTTAATTTCTAAAGTCCCCAAGAGGCTGTGGATGTGGACACTGGAGGGGCGATGTTTTCGAGAGCTTGGCTAGGCTCGAGCAACTTGTTATCAGGTGTTGATTGACTCGAGCAACCTGTTGGTTGGTTAGTTCTCTCCTGTGTTGATCCTGTTGAAGAACAAGGCACCTCACTCATGGTAGCTCCCGACTCACGGTAGCTGCCGATGTCGGCGAAGGAGGAAAGTTCGTTGAGATACACCAAGCTAAATTTTAGTCGTAACTCGGAACCGAATTGGTTATGTATTGTACCGCCTGTGAGCCTAATGACTTGGGCTGACGAATGGTGTGTGGACTGACAAATGTGTGTGTGGGCTGACAAATGTGTGTGGGCTGGCAAATGGGTGTAGAGGGGGGGGGGGTTATGGCTGGCATAACTAAAGAGAGAGAAGGACGGGTCGGTTGTGAACTTGGGCGAACTTGTTTTGTGCTTAATCGTGGCTGTGAAGTGCCAGGATGCTTTGTACCGGTCCTTTGGGCTGCATGATGGTAGTAATAAAATGACCCGTGACATATAGTCATTTTATTACCGTTATGAAGGCCAACAAGAGTGGATGTCTGGAGCTCTCGCTGTCGGTTCATGTTTTGCTGAGTGGTTTCGGGAATGAGGTGGGTGCTGCCTCTTGCGACCTCGTGTCTGGCTCGGTTTCCCCACGGACTTCTAGACGTCCCGGTGTGAACCTGGGTCCCGATGTCACGTTGGTTGTTGACGGGGAATCAAATGCTATCCCGTATGGCGACCTGAAAAGAGTTCAGGGAGTTGTTGCTGATATGATACGAGACTATTTCGACCAAGACGTTAAGGGTTCTGCACCGGAGATAAAGACTGTCGGCCAGAGCAGCTTGGACCGCTGCATGCGTACCCTCGAACAGAGATTGGTGACCGTAGGATCCAATCCAGGCATGACTTTTGGTACTTCCGGAAAGCGTCCATGTTGTTCATGGCAATGGGCCGGAGTAGCCGGAGAGTTGTACGAGCGACTGGATCGTGACAGGATGGTGGCGTTACTGAAACAGTGTGCACTCCTTGTGAGTCGGCCAACGGGAATGACCGACCAGTGGTATTTGGCGAAGATCCTCCAAAGGTGTTTGGACAGTAGACGCATTAAAAGACTGATGAAGAACGTAGGAGTGGAATGCGATGAGGGTTTTGAATGTACTATGCTCCTTCCCGACATGATTATGGCGGACCATTTCGTCCGTTTCCCGGCAACCAACGAAGCGGGCCGTCGTGTGATCTTCTCAATTTCTCACGTTGCTTACTGGTTGCTAAGAACGAAAGGTAAAGTGGGTCGATTCCGGAAAGTTCTAGGATCGGGGACAGCTGGCGAGTACCACTGGGGACGTATCGACGATTTCTCTATTAAGCTAACGCGGTTTCTTTGGGACCTGTGGGGAGCCGAGCGCTTTGGGAGAATTAGTCAACTTGCTAAACAACTGCTTCCTGTCGAGGTTGGTGCCTCCATGCCTGAGACGTGCTTCTTTTGGTGTTTTGTAGGAGCTATAGCTCGAACAAATACACCAGAGTACCAAACATTTTGTTCGCAAATTGGATTTGTCCCAGAGGGTAAGAATCGTGTGTGGGTATTGGAGGACCAACACAAGGACTTTGTCGAGCGAATAACCAGACTCGAGAAAGAGGCCGGGGGTCCCCCGGAGGCTATTACAACTGAAGAACTCCAAGCTCCGCAAGGGGTGGATGCCAATGTGGAAGAAGCTCAGAAATATGTTGCTGAAATGATACAGGATTTTTGCAAGGTGGAGGGACCGAGTACAGCGCCATTGAGCACACTTGCAGAACCCTCCCTCTCCCAAATAATGACTATCGTAGAGAATATTCTCTCTCATGGGCAGAACATAACGACGCCGTCACATCACGGCACATGGCGGTGGGCTAGGGTGGCAGGAGCATTATACAACAGATTGGATCGCAGTAGAATCCTCGAATTGCTTGATAGCTGCCAAACACATTTCGGTGGTCGAGAGGAAATGACGGACCAGTGGTACTTGACGAAACTTCTTCAGGCGTTCGCAGGACGTCGAAGAGCTGCTTCGAGTTCTCTTGTAGACCGCATAATGAACCCAGACGAGAGGACATTTGCTGGCATGATCTTGCCTGACATTGTTATGGCCCGTCACTTCGTAGGCTTGCCTGCAACAACTACAGAATCCGACAGGCTGACCATTTGGACAGTAATTCATGTCGTCTCCTGGATGATAAAGGCACGCTCCAATAAGATTTCTGGCAAACAAACACGGTACATGAATGCTGGAATCGACGATAACTCCATCGAACTAGCAGCGGTTCTATTCAATCTGTGGGGCCCTGAACGCTTACAACAAGTCAATCGACTTGTTGAAAAACTGCTTCTTTGGAAGCTTCCCAAAAACATGTCTGGTCCATGTTTTTTGGCCTGTGTTCTTCAAGCAATACGTGGGAGCGGCAGCAAAGTTGTTGGGCACTTGCGCCATCATCTTGGTCTTGACTCCGGTATGCAATCCGACACGAAAAGCCGAAAACGGAAAGTACAAGACGAAGGCGATGCGTTTTTCGGACGGCTACCGGACACCAATCGCCCACATCCCACCCGGACCTCTCCCTGTTCAACAAAAACCCCTGCAGGCACACCTACCCGTCAACTAAACCCCTCTACCCACCAAACATGTCCTAGTACCCCTCGGCTTCCCGTCACAAACTCAGATTCCCACCCACGCAACGAACTAGTCCCACAGTTGGAACCACAACCCAAGACAACAATCGATCCCATCTCTTGGATACCATCAACACCACTAGTGACGCCTTTTATGGCCAACCGCTCCGTCTTTACGTTGTCAGAGATTTCGCACGAAGCAGCGTCTCGCTCAGCCATGCATTATGCAGCGGCTCTTCGCGATTGGTGCTCACAAGAGGTGGAGAAGACGCTCTCTGCCTCATACGCCGATCTAGGTTTGCGGAAACGACACGGAGTCGAGGACGCTGAGTGTCCTGGGGGGAAGAGGGGTAGGGGGGGCTTGTGATCGCCAAATGCATACTCCCAAAAAGCTGGAGAACAATCACCTTTTTGGTTCGAGAAAGTGCCAATACCCATTCTCTTGCGGGCATCGTTAACCATCCAACGTAGCCGTCTGTGTGAGTTTTGTAACTGGAGTCAGCTGAAGGTCGGCGGTTCGAAGTCGGCTGTTGTTTTTGGAATACGACAAGAACAGGCCGTTTTACGTGCATTGCAGAAGTGATGCACCAAGCGGGGGGGGCGGAAGATATATCTTGGTAGAGCATTAAACCTAGCACCAAAAGACAACGAACGAACACTAAAAGACAACTGCGGACAAAATAGAACGACTACCGAAAACTAATCCAACGAACACCACTTTAATAATGCAAACCGACCAAGCAGAATACCGACTGTGGCAGAGAAGACATTTATACCAAAATAGACCTATACAGAATATCGAATGTGGGCCAACGAGCTGACGGGCACCGTGGATGGCCTTGATTCTGTCAATTAGGTCTTGAAGTGAAAGATGCTTAAAGCTGACCGGATTTGTAGCTCGACGTCTTTGTCGACCTTGCGTAGAAGACAGTAGTCGAGGCTCCCTCAGGCATGTAGCTGAGTAGTTCTACGACTCAGAATCTGTCAAAGGCTATTGTCGGTTTCTCATGGGCCAATTTTATTTACTATGAAGACTACTAAGAGCCGAGGTGTCGGGCTCCCGTTTCCGGTCCATGTGTTCCTGACTGGTTTCGTGGGGCCCTCTTGTGACTCCCCGTCGCTTTCCTGTGGCGTCCCCGAACGGGGTAGGGGACCGGTGGGTATTGCTGACAAATCCTTCCGTGACAGCACAACCGTTGCCGATGGCGGCCTGCTGAGAATTCAAGAAGTTGTTGATGACATTGTACGAGATTATTTCGACCAACGGATTGAAGCGCAGGAAAAGACTCCGAGCAGTGTAGACGCCCTTCAAAGCGCGAAGATTATAGGTCGCCTTGAAGGGCGCATTCTGCGTCCAGCGAGACTTGCATCGAGAATGGCCTTCGGTGAATCTGAAACGCGTCGGTGCACGGCGTGGCGCTGGGCCTCAGCGGCTGGAGAGCTGTGCGACCGACTGGACCGCAGAATAATGCAGGGACTGCTCAAGAAGTGCACACGCTTTGTGAGTCGGCCCACAGGAATGACCGACCAGTGGTATTTGGCGAAGATCCTCCAAAGAGGTGTGCGTCCGGACAGTATCGAGACCTTGATGAAGCGTGTCGGAGTTAAACTCGACCAAAGTTATAAGTGTGGCCTGCTCCTTCACGATATGGTGATGCAACGCCACTTCGTTAGGTTCCCGACAACGACTGAAGCAGACCGTAAGGTCATATTTTCTGTTTCCCGAATTGCTCACTGGTTATTAAAGACGAAGAATAAGGAAGGGCGGTTTTATGGCATTATAGGAACGTCACAAGAGGGCAAGAAGCAGTGGCTACGCACCGACAATACCTCTATTAAGATGGCACAATATCTTCGCCACATGTGGGGTTTGAAGCGATTTCTGAAAATGGCCGAACTTGTTAAGGAGCTGCTTCCAGTTGAGGGTGCTACTTCCCTGACAAACACGTGCTTCTTCGAGCGCTTTCTCGGAGCCGTCGCCAGGAGTTGTGCTGCCGAGTTCAGAGCGTTATGTTCGTTGATAGGATTTGCAACGGTAGATGGGAGGACTCTGGCAGATCAAGGTCTAGCCGGGCCCGAAATGCATACCACGAATCCCTTGTCCACGAATCCCTTGGGGGTGTCCGCAGTTAAAGAGCGCCGTGCCCGACACGTGGCAGATACCCATCAGATGTGCCGACCTGAGGTAGCTGCTAATCCGATAGGTGGAGCACAGCCGTGTTCGAAGACGCAGCGACATTCGAAGACGCTTCTGGTGGCGCCTGCGAGGCTCAGCCATTCCGTCTTAGCACTAGGGGGGTTAACTACAGTCTCTCTGGACCAGCAGGCGGGACCGTCGTTCCGTGGCGTCAGCAACAGGACGGTTAGTAACGTTCCGTCGGTTAGTGACATTCCATCAGGGGCTACAGTTGGAGAGCCTGTGGATGCCCGTGTGGAAGAAGTTCAAAATTTTATTGCTGACTTGATACAAGGGTTCAGAAACAAAGTCGGTGAGTCGTCACTAGGAAAGAAGACCGAAGGTTATACAAGAGCACTTGAGAGTCTTTTGCGCATCCTTGAACGGACAGCTTCCAAGGGGAAGATGCTTGCCACGCGTTTGAGTTCCAAAACTGGATGGCGGAGAGCTAAACTTGCGGGAGACCTATATGAACAGGTAGATCACAAAAGACTAATGGCGCTCTTTGAAATGTGCACGACCATAGTGCCTCGACCCGCTGGAATGAGCGAACAATGGTATCTCTCTAAGATCATTCAGAAATTAATGCCAGGTGCGAGTGTGGGTTCCTTTTGTGAAAAGTATGGAATTGACCATCATGTCCATCCTAAATTTTCAAAATTCATGTTCAACTTGGATGGCATCGTGATGGAACGTCACTTCTGTGGACTGCCGGAAACGAACGGAAATAGCAAGCTGATAATTTGGTCGGTTTGTCAGGTTATGTCTTGGCTACTTAAGACAAGACTGCGCGAACCCTATTTTAAGCTCATCGCGGAGAAAGACTACTGGAACGGTGGTATCAGCACTGAAACTATTGAACTGACTGCATTTCTATTCAGGCTCTGGGGTCCCGAACGCTTTAGGAATGTAGCTAAATTTGCTAGGACACTGCTTCCCGTAACTGCCAAGGAAATCTCAGATGCATGTTTCTTGGGCTGCTTCTTACGTGGTGTTTTGGGCTCGTGTCCAAAGCACTATCGCGTGCTCTGTAGCACGGCTGGCTTTTCCTTCACCGAAAAAAGGACACAGAAGCGATTCGAAGAGGAAGGCCCCGAGTTCTTCGGACACCTGCCACCCAATTGGGAAACCATTACGACCAAGGACCTCAAGGCTCTGGATATGGAGTCACATCCCGATGTGCTCTCGCAGCACGTAACCGATTTCGAAACAGCTTCATACGCCCCTCATCTCGATTACCGCGTCGAGCTACCTCCGGTAGCTGCCGATCTGGCAACTGTCGGTCCCGTAGTGTGCACGCCAGCAGCTCCGGTGACACCTTTTGTGGCACTTCCGGGGACGCGCGCGATGGTCGGTCATTCCATTGTAACATTGTCAGAAATTTCGCACGAAGCAGCGTCTCGCTCAGCCATGCATTATGCAGCGGCCCTTCGCGAGTGGGGCTCACAAGAGGTGGAGAAGGCGCTCTGTGCCTCATACGCCGATCTGGGTCTGCGGAAACGACACGGCGTCGAGGACACTGAGTGTCCTGAAGAGAAGAGGGGCAAATCTTCGTAACGACTTCGTGGCGCTCGGTCTCGGCCGGTGATTTAACCGCCGCCATGTGCCGTGTAAGCCGTAGTGTTCTGGCCCGTTGCATTCTCGCCCCGTTACTCTTTTTTCAGTACATTTTTAGCTGTACTCTTCTGGTCCGAAGCTTCGGGCAACACTGAGGATTGTTCATACGACGCAGACAGCACCACGTCAGCAACAGACCAGTACGACACAACACGGCCAACATCTCCAGCCCCGTTCGCTGTCCGCTTTAATGCCGCGAGACCAGTACCTCGCGTTGGGAACGCACCGCTGATTGCTGGTGCTGTTGCTTGCCTGAGTTGGTCCCAGTCCGAACGTCTTTTTGGGACATAAAAGACATCGAGGACAACGCGCTCGTGTTTGCAGCGCATCATAGGGAGATGGACGTTTTTACGGGGTTGAAGCCAGGAATCCAGAATGTTACCAACCCAAAGAGGTCTCCCTCCTTCCCACGAGGCCTCTCCCAGCCGAACAAATTTGTGTCTGAGTTCTTTCCCAACGACAAGAATAATTGCGGAAGATAATAACCGTCACCAGGAAAAAAAGGTCACAGGAGGTTCTCTCATTATGAAAGCGAATACGAGCAGTGAAGCCGGACGGGCGGCCGTTCAGGTCATTCTGTTGAGTATTCTGGACAGCGGAGCAGGAAGCAGATTGGAGCCGGCTGGGTCGTGCCAATTGGCGCCCTCGGGTCGTCTGGAAATTGCGGAAAATTCTGTGGATTATCGTGTGCGGGAAGCTGAAGACTTTGTTGCTGATGTTATAAAAACGTTTGCGAAGAAGGAGCAGTTGTACAGAGTGCGACGACCGGACAGGTGTCTTAAGGCCTTGAGCAACCGGGTGTTGAGTGCGGCCAGGCTTTCAGGTCGTGAGCCTACGATGGAGACTGCTCAATTAAGGGGGAGTTGTCGGTGGCGCTGGGCCCGATTGGCAGAGGTGTTTTATAACGGACTAGATCGTAATCGAATGCTGCAGCTGCTTGAGCGTTGCAAAGCACTGCTCGGTCGACCGGTTGGAATGACGAACGAATGGTATCTCGCGAAGGTTTTGCAGACTTTTGGAGATAGTCGTGTAATTTTTAAGTGGCTGGAAAAGACTGCACACGCGTGTGCGGACGAGGACATAAAGAGCCAAGCATTATTGTTTGACAATAATGTGGCACGGAACTTCGTCGGTCTTCCGGCCACCACTGAACATGGCAGACAGGTGATCTCTACAATTTCTCAAGCGGTTAACTGGCTGCTGAAAACTCGCATTGGCGACGGCAATTTCCGAAAGATCTTGAGAAGCCAAGACTACTACTGGTCTCGTGTCGACGACTTCAGCATCTCACTCGCTGTACATCTGCGCAACTTCTGGGGACCGGAACGCTTCAACAGGATCACCCATCTTGCAACCTCGCTTATACCCATCCGCGGGTCCATCACCACTTCAGACACGTGCTTCTTCGCCTGTTTCCTTAACGCCGTGCAACTTAGCTGTCCTTATGTCTTCCGCTGCTTTTGCTCCCGGTCCGGATTACCATACGTCTACCGCACCGGCACGGTCTACCATAGAGCCGAATCCGAAGGCAACGACTTTTTCGGTCAACTTCCCAACCCACAAGCTCAGACTGCTGAGGCTCAGATTGCTGTGGCTCACATTGCTGAGGCTCAGACTGCTGAGGCTCAGACTGCTGAGGCTTAGACTGCCGGGACCGGATAACAGCTTCAAGGAGACCTACCGCCCAGCATCATGACTCAGGTCATGACCCAGATACACACGCACGACCACCGTCCGCCCGCTATCTTGTTTTGACTTCGTTACGTGTCCTCGCAAAGGCGTGATGAGAAAAGTTAAATGAAGCTAACAACACCATTCCGGCCATCTGCCTCACATAAAATTCCATAACAGCGATATGTGCATTCCTCACTTGCTGGTACACCCACTGAACGGGGTATGGAATGGGTATGTGTTAATACACCCACTGGAGGGGGGGG
>NW_011645773.1:427450-431093 GCF_000223845.1 Gregarina niphandrodes | reverse complement strand
CTGAATGGGTCGAGCTTAGCGCTCCAAGATTAATTATAATTTTATTGAGGGGTCGTCAGGTCAGCAGCTATGAGGGTCAACGAGAGCCAGCGTAGTGGGCCAGTGCCTAAACTATTGCTTGTGGTGGGAGGGATCTGTAGCAGCGTCGTGTTGCGTGGTGGCGACGAACATGTTATTGGGGGCGCGCAAGTCAATGGCGAGCAGACTGCATGGGAGAAGAAACCTGACGATCAGCGGCTCTGCGGGGGAACCACGGCTTCGGCCGCTCGGGATGCCGCTGTGACGGAGGCTGCAGAATTCCTTGCCGGCGTGATCGAAATCAAATGCAATAAGCAGACGTTCGAGAAGGTCAGCACAAAGGAGTATGAGGCGATTTTTCGGATGCTTGCTAAGGCGGCGTGTGACCGAGCGAAGACTGTGCAGTGGAGCATCCGCAACATTCGCCAGAGGACCGGAGAGGGCGTAGTGGAACCGATACCTGAGTACTATCAACCGGTTGCTACTGGATGGTGCAGATGGCCGTGCGCATGGTTGGCTGGTGAGTTGTGTGACCACCTGGACCGCGAAAGAGTGAGACAGTTGCTCGAGACCTGCGCGGAAGACCTGATATCCCGGCCCGAGGGCGTGACTGATCAGTGGTATTTGGCGAATGTCCTGCAAATCTGTAGTCATGTCGGCGACCTGCAAAACTGGTTCCTAACCACCGGGGTAAATATTGACGGTAACCTGAAGTGCACTGACAAGCTGTACGCGAGCGCCCTAGCGAGTAGCTTCACAAAACTTCCCACTGCCGCCACTTCACGCGACAGGTCAGTAATTTGCTCGATTTCCAAAGTTCTCAGTTGGCTCGTTAACGCAAGGGCAGTTGAGCAGACGACAACAGCCGACGAGATGACAGTCGATTCCAGCGTAGTGGACCTAACGGCCCACCTCTGCAATCTGTGGGGGCACTATCGCTTCTGGACCATAACCCGTCTGGCATGGATTCTAGCACCCGCAGACGTTCCCAGAAACATTTCCAACCGCTCCTTTTTCGCGTGCTTGCTCGCAAGCTTAGCCCGGAATAGACCGAGAGTGCTTGGAAAGTTTTGCGCCAATGTCGGATTCCCTCGTATCTCCCTGGAAAACCAACGCCAGGAGAAGATTCAAGATGAAGGCACGGACTTCTTTGGACGGCTGCCCAGAGCAACGCTTCTCACTGGTCAGCCCTCCTCCAGTCATCAGGTTCTTAACTCCAGTCATGACTCGATCCAGCGTCGTCCTCTTCCATCGCATCCCGGAGTAGTGCTGCGTCCTGAACCCCGACGCGCAGTCAAACGTTGTCGATGGCCTTTACAGCCGCCACACTCCGTCAAAGAAACTCCTCCAGCCGTCTTCGAGGGATCTCTTCCAGGCGCCTTCAAGCCAATTGACAGACAACCCAGAACAACTTTTCACGAGTCTTCGATCAAGCCTGGATCGCCTGAATTCAATCGCCTGCAAGAGTCTTCGAATGATGGTCAGGATCAGTCTTCGAATGATGGCCAGGATCAGTCTTCGAATGATGGTCAGGATCAGTCTTGGAATGATCGCCAGGAAGAGTCTTCGAATGATGGTCAGCACGCAGTCCCTAGTTTATCCCAGCTTTCCCTTTCATGACATCTCTCCGTTACCATCTCCACGAGCCGGGCCAAGTCTGAAAATCTCGGCCGCTAGCTGAGGGCGTTTTGACCGATACTGCGAATTGCTGTTCCGTCTCCTTCCGTGTTCTGAACATCCATTTTGAAGTGTTGGTTACACGTACGGAGAAACAACCCTCGTTACACAATCAAGGTGAAGGGACCCACTTGCTGATTAATCGTCAAGGCAGCTGGGAACTAAGCATGGGTCCGAGTATTGGACTTGGGCCCATGCCACGTGTCTGTCTTCATTGGAAAAATATCGTGCGCGCATCAGAGACGTAGCTTGCAGAGACGTGTGCGGATCGAGGCCTCTGGAGGGAGCACTCAGTTCTGAATCTCAAGAGGACTAAAACGGGAGCCCGGCAGGCAGGATTATGAGCCAGGCTGGGAGCTCCGCAGGGACAGGACCTTTGTAGGACTAGGAGTTCGGGAGCAGAAAAGGGTCGCGGTGGAAGATGGGTTCTTTTGTGTACGGTGTTGGGGGGGTCGGGGTTGGAGGCAGCAGGTCGTCCGCGGGCCGTACTCGACTCGGAGAGAAGCGGGGGGGCGACGGTGGGGAGCGAAGTCCGGCATCCTGAGGCGGAAATTGTGTCGAAACCGCGTACGAGGAGACAACGGTCTCGTCCTCGAAGCCGCCGTTCGCAGCGTACAACGGGAACGCCGAGTAACCGCTGTGATGGTACTGCTGGGGTGACTGCAGGTACTGGGGGGACCTTCCGTACTGGGGGGGGGACTGCACATACTCGGGCGACACCACGTAGTGCGGCGATCTCACATACTCTGACGGTACATAGTCCACCGGCACATATCCGGACTGCGCGTATCCCCGCTGCACATACTCCGGCTGCACGTACTCCGACTGGACATGCTCCGACTGCACATGCTCCGATTGCACATACTCGGGCGTCGTCAAGAGAACTCCCTGTTGTCCAGGAAGCAGCGGAAGGGCTGGGGACGGAAGTCCTACGGGTGGAACTCCTGGAGACGGGAGTCCTGCGGGCGCAAGTGGGGGTACGGGCGACCAATACGCTGATACAGGTAGGGCGTTTGCCGGAGACACGGGTGAAGGTAATGGACGCGGTGATCTGCCACAACTTGGGGACCGAGAGGCATTGAACCCGACTGCGTGACCGCCGTTGGTAGTTGGGAACGCCTGGCTTCGAGAAACAGCCGCGTGACCCATGGCCGCGTGACCCGTGGCCGCGTGACCCGTGGCCGCCTGGCCCGTGGCCGCCTGGCCCGTGGCCGCCTGGCCCCTGGCCGCCTGGCCCCTGGCAGCCGTCTTGGGACTTGGCACCGCCGACGCAGCTTTGTCCCGACCGGGCAACCCCAGCTTGTCGGGCCGACGCTGGCGACCCACCACGTCAGTCGTCTGTCTTCGAGCCACACCCCCCTGAAGCACTCTCGTCTGAAGCACTCCCGTCTGGGGCACTCTCCCCTGAAGCACTCTTACCGGTTCTTTCTGTGCCACTCCTCGCGGGACGATTCTTCTGTGGTCTTGATCTTTCGGCGCCAGGTGTCCGGGCGGGCCTGCGGAATAGTCGACGAAAGGGTAGTCCCTTTCGGGAGTCTTGTGCAAGACGCCTTGAGCCGAGCCGGACCGGGGTTGACACGGGTCGCCAGCCCAAGGTATCCTTTCTACCGGTCGCCCCCCTTGGGGTCCTGCGCGGGTTCCTGCGTGGGTTCCTGCGTGGGTTCCTGGACCCCCCGAATGGTCGCTGGCGGTGGTCTCGAGTTTCTCAGGTGGCGGAATCACATTTGTGATTAGCAGCTCCATCACCCGTGACACTCCTGACAACCCCTTCTGTAACCACACCTTCGCCGCCGCCGCCGCCGGGGCCGGGGCCCCGGCTATCGTGGACGGCGGCCTGCCGGCGTCCAACGTGGCGCTCGCCGGACGCAGTGGCACCTCGCCCACTCGACTCGGTGGCGACAGCGGCACGTTCCCGCGACCAGCCAGTCTAGACTAAAGGAACGGACTT
>NW_011645773.1:421162-427385 GCF_000223845.1 Gregarina niphandrodes | reverse complement strand
GGGTTTGGTTTCGGCGGGGGAGGGGTGGGGGAAGGGCGAGGAGGCGCTGAAGGTAGTTTGCGGTGCGTGAGTGGGAGAGGTTGGGGTGGCAGAGGAAGGCCATGTGGGCTTCGCCCAGGGCGACACCGTGGACCCAGGTGGGGATGAAGGCGTCCGGGCCGCGGCTGGCACGAAGGGAGTCGCGCCAGAGTCGTGGGACGCAGCTCTCGAAGGCGCGCGGAACCGCCAGACGGCCGAATGCTTTGCCGAAGACGCGAACCTGGCCCGCGTCCAGAGTGGCCGAGAGGACTCCGATCCGACTGAGGGATGCCGCCGGTGCCACTGACCCCCGTCGCGTCTGGTTCGAAGCACCCGCCCAACCCAAGTGACCATCTACCTGAGTGCCCCACCACCGCACTCCATTACCCACCAAAGCCGAACACATGCTCCCAGCCTCCACGCGACTCACCCTTTGGTCCACTGCACACACGTACGGCAAACGAGCACCAGATGCACGGGAGTTAAACACCAACTCCGAATTGGACACGGGACATTCGCCGGGGGAGAATGGTCCGGGCAGAGGGGGTGCAGCCGGAGACCCAGACGGAGACCGCGATGGAGACCGGGACGGTACTGTCTGGGGACCGTTCAGGGGACCGTCCGGAGATGCAACAAGTTGCTGTGCAGCGTCATCGGATCCCCAACTGAGTGCGAAGCGGAAGCCGTTGCATTCGGTGAGAAGGAGGGTGTGGCTTTCTCCACAGGAGAGGGAGAGGCAGCGTACTCGCTGAAGGTAACTGCTTGGGGGTGCTCGAGTCTGTGTGCCGTGTGCGGCAACGACACACCACACACCCACACCACATTTCCAGAGCGTGACAGAGAAGCCAAGTGAGCAGAAACGCGGGACATCTTCCGCCATCAATTGCTTCAAACGGGCCGCATCGTAACGTCCGTAGCGCAAATCACACATCACGTAGTACTCACTCTCTTCCTCCGGATCCGCATCCTTCGCCCACGGACCCAACTGCCCAGCTGCATTACTGCCGCCAAGTAACAACGACCCATCCTCACAAATAACGCCCCAGTGCGCAACCCCTGCACCCATGACACGCACTATTGACGGCGCCTCGACCACGAACATACAACCACACTCCGGATCTTGACCGACATCCTGCTGCCGGCCGACATCCTGCTGCCGGCCGACATCCTGCTGCAGGCCACTATCCTGCTGCAGGCCACTATCCTGCTGCAGGCCACCGTATTGGTTGTAATCCCTGCGACCACCGTTCTTACCACCGCGGTCTTGGTTGCGACTCCCGCCTGGCCGACTCCCGGTTCCTCGACTTCTTTCCGCCAGGTCCCGTTGGGCCGAAGGCGTCGGAAAGGGACTATTGTCTGGCGCGCTATTCAAGGGTGATTCCAGGGTACTGTCGAAGGCGCTCGGGACCACGTTCCGGAATACGTATGCGTTACGAACGGGCTTGTCATCGATGGAACTGAGCAACGAGGAGTGCCGTCGGAGCCGGCTGCTGTCGATGCCGCCAACATTCTCGTCGGCCACGTCCACGCCCTGTCGGTCGGCCAAGAGCACCAAATAATCCTTCTCTACCGCAGAGTCCGGCCTCACTCGACATAACGAAAAGTTTGATCCACAAACGACATCTGTTATCTTGGCGAACTCACCGTGATGGAAGAAGGACAACGTTACCGGGGAAGTGACCGACCAGGGTAACTGATAAGATTCCTCCGCATACTCCGCTGTCTACAGAGAAAATCGTGACCTGACGTGGTTCGGTCCCGAGTTCGAAGCCGATGTGGCCCCAGACCCGCGTGGCCCCAGACCCGTGTGGCCCCAGACCCGTGTGGCCTAGGTTCCGAGCTTACGACTGAATTGCCTGGGAGAGGGTAGCCGGATGTCTTTTTGGCGAGTCGTCTGATTGCTTTGAAACGTTCTCTTTTACGTGTGGCATGTATGTGGTCGAGCAGTCTGCGATCTCCGCAGTGTGTCCGTGTGGAATTGATGGGCAAGCAAAGTTTATTCTGGGGCATGAGGAAGCCCAGTTGTCCATGTTTGGTTGACCCATAAGCTACCAATTGTCCTTGTTCTGTAAGGAGGAGTGTGTGGTACTGGCCACAGTCGGCCTTACTGAGATTGGCGCTAAGATAAATTGGCATGGGCACGATCGTTTCCCAGACGTCAACTCCGACAGCACGCATCTTCTCGTTCCGTTGTTTCAGTGCCGGTTCCGAGGCGGCTAGTAGCGGATCAAACTGCCACAGTCGTGGCACACCCAACCCCAATGCACCACTGTGTCCGTGGTCGCCTGCCATCCAGACGTTCGCGCATAAACACAAGACCTCTATCAACCAACTAGCAGGGTGTGCGGTCGCCGAGAGCGCCTTACTCATTAGTGACGGCCGTGTCCGACTGTAGAATCGCACTGGTGGCGGCCGCTTCAACAACCATGCAGCCTCCGTCGACCACTGCAGTCGAATCGCATTCGTGAGGCAATTCGTCTCAGCCATGCTAGCCACCAACTTGGCCTCCGCAGCACTCAGAGTTCTTGTTCCGACCTTGTCTTCAGTTGATCCGGCCTTATCTTCAGTTCCCATACCGTCGACCGGCCCCATACTGTCGACCGGTCCCATACTGTCGACCGGTCCCATACCGTCGACCGGTCCCATACTGTCGATACCGTTACCGTGCACGGCCGTCGAGCAGGGTAAGGGACGCGTAAGGGCAGCATGAACGAGGATGTCAACACCCGGCCACAAGACGCATCCGGGTGTGTGTTCCGACAAGTGTTTGGCGAGGTTGGAAGCGGCAGGTGGGCCTATAGGTAGTGCGAGCAGTTCATTACGTTCGTAGACGCAGGCGACCTCCTGGGACGCGATGGTCGAGCGAACAAAGCGTGCGAGAATAGTCACGGAAACAGCCGCCGCGGAGTTGTCGCTCAAGTGGTAGATGCAACTCAGCAAACCCAAAGGCAACAGTGCGCAAGAGGCCAGATGGTACGACACATCCACCGGCTGCAGAAGAGGCGGCGGACCCGTCTCCAATAAGCGCGTACCCACCGGGAACAGCAACTTGATAAACAGATTTACCGCATGCCACAACTCACGTTCCGCCACGGACACACGCTCGGCCAACAGACTACACACACCTGACTCCGTATACAGTATCGGGGATATCACATCCGGTAAATCAGATGTTTGCACACACCCCACCACATCCTTCAGGTATTCCAAATCCGCGCGTACGTCTGCCAACAAAATCTCTGCAGATCGGTCTAACACGCTCCCGCCAGTGAAGTTACTCAACGTCAAAGCCGGGTACTGCTCCATATCCTCCCGACCGTTCGCGGACTGACCTGCAGTCGATCGATCGTTCGCGGACTGACCAGTAATGGACTGACCAGTAATGGACTGACCACCATTCGGCTGGCTACCGCGAGTAGGCACAGTTCTTTTCTTCACCTCAATGCTCGTGGGCACCGTAATGGGAAAGTTGTTTCGGAGAACCAGTGTAATGTTTCCCACAATCTTGCGCAGACTGCTCCTACAAAATTCATTCAGCGGCTCCTTGGCAAACTGAGAACAACATTCAGTCATAATATCCTTCATTGTGTCTCGCTCTCCATTACTGAACTGCGTATCCTCATAGGTGATCTGCTCTACGCCCAAAGACGTTCTGAATATGTCGTGATTCAGATTAGTCACAGCCAGTGCTCGGACCATATCCGTTCGGGTATCTCCAGTGGTGCCAGACTTTACCACCAGGCCAGTGTATACAGGGGCCACCATTTTGTACTGACGCAGGGTGCTCTGTTGTCCGTTCAGCTGTGTGATGTGGTGTCCTCCTGAATCAGGAGGGGTGCTCGACGCCTCCTCTATTGTCAGAAAGTTGTCTCGCAACGTCGCGCAGTAGCTGAGGATTCTCTGTCGGTGAGGCTCGGCAGCAGAGATCTGTGCTATGCCACTCACGCATTTTTGACCCCTTTCCAAGACGGATTCCAAGTAGGTCTTTTTAATCCCGAGACTTTGCAGCAGATCTTCCAGCCGCGACGCGACCATAGTTAGGAAGCTTTCAGCAACAAGTTTCTCAATGCTGGCGATAGGCAAGACCTGGCTTTCATAACTGACATACTGTGATAAGGTACTGTCTCCAGAGATCTCCTCAGATAAGACGAGCACCAATGCAGCTAACATCTCAGAGACCAGCAACCTCCCCTCTTCAATCAAAAGTTGATCATAGTCTGAAATGTCACCAATCATTGTTGACGGCGCCGTGGAGGAGGAGCCGACAGTCATCGCGCCTGCTGACTCTCCAACGCCATAGTCTCGTGAGCCAAGACTCCGTCCATTCCCCGACATTCTGCTGGACACGGCGCGCTGTTCCAAGTTGGGCAGTCGCATCTTGTTGGTCGCATGCGTTACGGGGACAACCCCAATGGCCCATGGTTTGGCTGCCCTTGCAGGGGGGCTTTCGCCAAAACGTGTGGTCAGAATTAAGTAAGTCCAGGCAGCGGCAATTGAATTGAAGAAGTCAAGTTGCCGGCTGCCGTGCGGCCTGACCAGGATCTGGCTAATTAGCCGGTGCGGAAACTCCACTGCCCAAGAGCCGGAGAAGTCGCGAACCTGGCTCGCTAAATCTAACAGACTCCCTCGAGTCCCAGGAGCATCGGTGGCCGCTGTAGGACTCAACGGCGCCCGGCGTTGTGGCTCCTCCCGTTGCAGCTCTGAGCACTGCGGACTTCCGCGGCTCGAATCCAGCTGATGTATTTCCGCCGAATGCGGTTCCGTACGAGTAACGAAGTAGCTGACGTAGTGGGATTGAGGGGTCCCGGACGGCAACCGGTTCGCCGAGAGATGGCTAGAGGGCAGCCGCAGCGGGCTGGCATCTAAGTTGCATTTGTGGTGAAGCCCGGGAAGGAGTTGTTTCAGTTGAACTTCGGCATGTGCAGGGAGTAAGCCCTGTAGGCTGAAGCATCTGAGTTGTCCGAGAGTGTCTGGGCTGCAGGCCTCAGTGCGCATGGACACGGCGATCGGTGTGACGCTGACGGGAATACCGAAAACGTCGGGGACCACCAGCGAGACGTCACCTACGACTACGCGGTCGTGTAAGACGTAAGTCGCGCCCTGTTTGATCCACGTGGCCATGGGCAGTCCCGGTGGTCGGGCGCCAGAAAACTTGATGGGCAGTCCGCCTTTTTGCCGCTCGCGCGCCGGGTCCCGGGGCGTCCCGTGTACACACATACCTGCAGTCGTGGTCGGCAACCGCGCGTCCAGCAGCATCCGCGTCGACGGACCACACACTGCGCCGTCGCACACAGTGGAGTTGACCAAGAGGTAGGACAGCGTGATCGAGAAGCGGATGTCACCCGAACCTGGACCCGGCGGACGCGATCGCCAGCTCTCCAGTGGTCCGCTTTCCAGTCGGCCAACGGCCTGGAATGTGGTCGCCTTGACGGCCACAAGTCTTTCCTCGAGCCGCCATTTGACTGTTTTCTGGATCAGAGACCGGACCCGTCGAACCAATGGGTCCAACCCTACGAACCAGTCATCAACGCCTAGCTCCACCACATGCCGGTCGCCGGACAGTCTGGGACGCGCATCCCAATTGGCAAATCCCGAAGTCAACGCCACTAGGAATAGAACCCCCGTACCCGCTCCGAAGCGCACATAGTAACCGTCTATGTCTGCGCCGTGCCGGGCCAGTTCGCTTAGCGGCTCCAGACGCCGGTTCAGGCACAATCGCGACGTCAAGTGCCGAGTAATCACCAGGTTGCCGCCCAACAACACGTCGTCCACTCTCGACAGCGACCGTCCGCCTTCCGCGGCCTCCCCTGCTGCTGCGTCCTGCCCCGCCTCTCTGCGGTCCTGGTTGGTGTCCTGGTTGGTGTCTTGGTAGGTGTAGAGTTGCCGGTGGTTGTAGAAGTTGACCACGAACTCCGTAGACCGACTACTTTTCATGGATTTGCCATCGTCGGAACCCGCGGGCACTTTCGCATCCTCCTTGCGCGGGACAGTACCGTGTGCAAGCGTGTCCAAGAGGGCGCGAAAGAGGCGCTGTGCATAAGCGTCCTGTGGTCGTTCGCGGGAGCGCGGGATCTGAGCGGCAATGGCGACTTCCATTTTTGTGCACTCGATGGCCTGTCGAAGCATTTTGCGGAGTGCCTTTTTCAGCTGACCAATTAGGTGAGCACACCCCCCAGCCGCCGGGTGTGCTTGTGCCCGAGAGTAG
>NW_011645773.1:415638-421142 GCF_000223845.1 Gregarina niphandrodes | reverse complement strand
CCTGGTAGGTGTCTTGGTAGGTGTAGAGTTGTCGGTGGTTGTAGAAGTTGACCACGAACTCCGTAGACCGACTACTTTTCATGGATTTGCCATCGTCGGAACCCGCGGGCACTTTCGCATCCTCCTTGCGCGGGACAGTACCGTGTGCAAGCGTGTCCAAGAGGGCGCGAAAGAGGCGCTGTGCATAAGCGTCCTGTGGTCGTTCGCGGGAGCGCGGGATCTGAGCGGCAATGGCGACTTCCATTTTTGTGCACTCGATGGCCTGTCGAAGCATTTTGCGGAGTGCCTTTTCAGCTGACCAATTAGGTGAGCACACCCCCCAGCCGCCGGGTGTGCTTGTGCCCGAGAGTAGCCCGTTTTGGTCGAGTGCGCCAAAGGGTGTGGGGCCAAAGGGCGTGTTGCCAAAAGCTGTGGGGTTCGGGCCCCGTTCGAAGGAGTTCCCGGGTTGCAATACTCCTGGGTTCGATTCCTCGTAGTCCCACACGAGCAGGTACTGATGTCGTTTGCGCGCGTCATTCCAAACACTCAAAATAGCCTCTACAGTCGGCGGTGTCACATGGATCGCCCAAGCCACCTGTGGTCGCAGGTCCTTCACGAGCGCCGTCTTGGCAACCACATTCGTAGTTCCCTCACGGTCCGTGGTGGGACGCAGCTTGACCACGACCCGTTGTTCCATCAAGTTTACGCGGCAACGCCTTCCGCACACCTCAAAGGCCTCGCGAGGATCCTGCAACGGCGTGTATTCGACGGAGTAAAATGGAAACTGTGGAACACAGTGGCTAGACAAAGAGTTTTCATAAAACCGATTCAGCGCCAATTCCGACGTAAATAAGTTTGATCCCGTCGTTATAAGGATTCGCTGACTCAATAACTCTACCTCATATACCATACAACGGCCGGGTCGAAGACTTTGATTAGACGAGTTACAGTTTTCTACACCGGTAGTTTCCGATCCGTATTGGACAGCGCAGTAGACGAACTCTGCTCGCTCTCCTACATGCATAGTTGAAACCATGCGAGCAATAAGATCCCAATTCTCGGGTGGTAGCTTCCCTGTTTGTAGCCAAGGAAACGTCTGCTGATAAACATTAGACATAGTTTCCGTAAATCGCTGGTTCACTGAAGACAACTTTGACGGTCTGCTCATTGGAAGATACCCCTTCCAATCAAGGGTTTCTTTCTCATTGCATTCATGTCCACATTCATTGCTGCACCTTTGGTACCCTCTAAGCTTTATGAGACAGTTTGAAAATGCGCATGGACGACCGTCGATTTGTAGCACCACTTCAGTACTCGACTCATTAAGGATCGATTTGTATATATACCCATCCTTATACGGGATGCGATATACACATGCCCCTTTCGCGCGACAAAGACATCCTACATAACCACGTAATGTCTCGCTATAATACGGCACCTCCTCTCGACTCATGAACTGACTAAGCCGGGCATACACCGGCATAAGATGTCGTAAGAAGACAAACAGAACGCTGCGACTCCGCTGAGGATGGTCTAAATCATCCTTGGTCACACGAGAACATAGACCAATCAATAATAATGAGACTGACCCAGAATATATTACGACCCGGGGGGGGGGGGGGTGTATTGGCAGGTAGGTAGGTAGGTGTGTGTTGGTGGATGGGTGTATGATAAATATATGACAGGTAGGTGTGATGATTACTGTAGTCGGGTGTTTGCTTATTTCGAATTAAATCCAGAGTGAAAACAAGGGAGGCAAGCTCCAGTCCAGGTCCTTGGGTTTTGCCTTCATCAGAGAGTCCAACAGGAATGGTTGCACCAGAGAGTGCGTCGACAAATCCGATTGGAGGCGGTCCTCTGTTACTGTCGGCAGTCTCCACTGAGGCTACGGCTGTGGCTGTTTTGACGTTGACGCTACTCTCTGATGTTATTAATCTTTTAAGAGTCCGCCTCATATTTTTTTATAGCTACAAGATCATGTGATCGCTTTATGGTATATCTATATCACCAAATATGTCGCTGAAATATAATGATAAAAATAGTCCAAGTTTACCCACCCCAATTACACACCCACCCACCCACCCGTTAATTAATATCCGATAACATGGCCACTATATCAAACCGGAAACTTCAGAAGATAATTACTCTTCCTATCGTAAGTCACCCGTCCACTTTCGTCACCCATCCAAGTACCTATCACCTCTTCGACCACCATGTACCTACCAATGGTACTATTGCAGAACCAAGTATTCAGGTACTTCACTGCCAAGGAACCTGTAGAGATATGGTTGTTAGACAAGAATAACACCCGAATTGCTGGGACACTTCGAGTAAGACAAGAGGGAGACGCACAGCGAGGGAGACGCACAGCGAGGGAGACGCACAGCGAGGGAGACGCACAGGGAGAGGGATTTAGTCCTCCCCGCCGGTGTGTAGGGGGTTTAGAAACTAATTTGTGCAGGGATTCGATGAGTACATGAACTTGGTTCTTGAGGGAGCAGAGGAGTTACACTTTAATAAGGAAACACAAGAGTTCGACAAGACCGTACCTCTAGGGGAAGTAATGTTGAAAGGAGAAAACATCGTTCTCATCGGACCTCGGGCACCCCCCACCCCTCCACCAGCCACCGTCTCTGCTGCCCCTGTGCCACCACCTCAAAACCTTTAACTTGCGGCCTAGGCCTAGGCCTAGACCTAGACCTGAGACCGGTGGACTACCAACCACCCTGTACCACCCGGCAGACTGCCAAGACCACCCTACGCTGTATGACCGCGACCACCCTACGCTGTATGACCGCGACCACCTTGTACGACTGAAGAATTAAGGCAGAAACAAGACGGGTGTGAAAGTAACCCACATCAGTGTGAAATAACCTGTACAGGAACACACGAGAGCGACCGGCTCAATAAAAGGACGTTTGCCTTACAATCACCACTTAGCGTTTGCATGCGAAAATGTCGCGTTTCTGCAATGCCGCGAAGTAGATCACCCCAATGCCACCCTGGTCGCAAGGCAACATGAGAAATCCATATGTCGTCTTCCTCAGTGTCAGCACCGGTAGTTCATTCTGTTGTGCAGTCTCATTCTGTAGAGCGGCAGCCCCATCAGCTGTCCCGTCGTGAGTCATTTCGGCACGAGCCGGTTGGTCGTGTGTTGGCTGGTCGTGAGTCGGCCGGTCGTGAGTCGGCGGGTCGTGAGCCGGCGGGTCGTGAGCCGGCGGGTCGCGTAATTCAACGACGCGAATATCGATGCCGCATTTTTCTTCAAGTTGTTGGAGTAGAGTATCGTGAGGGACGGGGTCTGCAATGACAAAGGCAGATTCCAGAACGAGGTCGTTCTCCAGCTCTGAAAGGGCGCATGTGGAATACACAAGTCTTCCACCTCTTTTTAATACTTCCAGTCCGGTTTTGAGCAACTGTTTTTGTAGCTTGACTGTACGCTTGACGGACTGAAGGGACCATTCCTTCATCAGCGGATCAACTGCTATCCGGTGCCTGTCGGACGAACAAGGCGCGTCCAACAAGACGCAATCATATGGAGCATATTTGCTGACGACCCTGCTGTTCGTGCTAGGATCACTTATTGTAACTCTGTACTGACGCTTGTCGCTACCGTGATGCGCCGCCAAATTCCGCTGCAACCGCTGCAAACGGGCCTGAGACAAGTCATTGCACACGAGAAAACTATCGCAGTCTTCAGAACTCCGCCGTTCATGATGGAATAACTCTCCAGCTATCAACAACGATTTACCACCAGGCGCCTGGGGATACACAGAATTACCAGGAAGTGTTGCAAGCGAACTTGCGTGAACTTGAGTGGGTAACGTATTGCCTATCAACGACCCGCCAAGCAGCCTAGTGGCTCAAAATCAGTTCCGCTTAATGGCCTGAGTGTCCTGGGAGGTGTGTTGGCTTACAGCACACATATCCAGAACTGAACATCCATCTTTTACATTGAGAGCGGCGACGGGGAATACTGAAGCGGGATCTGAAAAAAACTTTTATTCGCGCACGCGTGTGCTTGCGAGCGCACCTGTTCGCTGAGGCTTACCTATGAAGTAGTCGACGGTATTTTCGACATATCGTTGCTGTTTGATGAAGCAGCTGTGGCCGAATAGCCGGTGTTCGTTGTCGGCGCTCTGAGCGCTTTTATCCTGGCTTATCCGGGCGTGGAGTTTGGGCGGTGTTTTTAAATGTTCGCGCAAATTGGGCCAGAGCACCCCACCGTAGTAGTCGTAGTTTAGCGTTTCCCAGCTGTTTTTGGTCATCCTGCATGCCTGCTAGAGGGGCAGGTGCCGTAAAAAAAATTTGAGATAAAGGTGGTGTACAATGCAGACTCCTCATAACGTAAGAGAAGCTAATGGGCCCTGATTAGTTGTGGCTTTAGAATAGCGCCCCCGAATGCGCCGGCGGGTGTGGGTTTTACGGGTCAGCGGCCACAGACGGGTATTGTTCCGTATGTTATAAACAAAGGCTTGAGGCTGCGTCGTCGACCGGGAAAACTCCTACGCCTGCTACCGCCCCCGCCCCTGCTGCAACCCCTGTTGGTGAGTCGACGGAAGAAAGTGCGCCAACAGAGCAGAATCGGCCGGCAACTGACACGAGTTTGTCAACCCAGCCAGCAGCCGTAACTCAGCGAACAGCTGACCCAACGACTCAGCCTGCGGCCGTGAATCAATCGGACAAGACAAGATGCTATCAATGCAATAAGCGCGTTGGACTGTTGGGATTCAAATGCCGGTGCGGAGCCATATGCTGCCGACCGCATCTACACGCCGAAGAGCACAACTGCACATTCGATTACCAATCATTGAACAAACAGGTTCTAGAAATTCGTAATCCCAAGGTCATCACTGAAAAGCTCGACCGCTTCTAGAAATTTATTTTTCCGCTATGGACGTTCTCAGGTACCACCACCAGCGACACCCCCAATGACAATATACTTACTAACGAAGTCCACCTACCTCACCATCACCTACATCACCATCACCTACATCACCATCACCTACCTCACCACGCGTCGATCGAGCTCACGTATCTTACCATCAATCAAACATACCCACCAATCAAAGTCAAACACTGCTAGCACACTGTCAGCAACAGTTGAAGACCGCCGCCTGTTACTAAGCAGCGGTTATTAGTGGTGGTCTATTAGTACCTGCTTCATTCTCTGGTGTTCTGTAGTTTCGCCGCTGAAGTGGGATATCCTCTTTATTTGACCGCTGCCTTGCTGCATAGGTTGGACCCCGTCCGTCCTGAGCCCAACGTGCCGGAACTGGTAAACCTTACCGCGTACTGGGCAATCTATACGGCATGGCGGGCAGCAGAAAACGTGTTTCCACTTAACTTCATATGCGCCAACCTGCCCCTCTACCGCGTGATTAGAATGTCTATTTCTCTCTATCTCTCGTCACCCACTCACGGGGTAGGTCTTTCCTCCCGGTCCATCTCTCCTCCCGGTCCATCTCCACACTGTTGCACGCCGCACACCCCACACCGTTGCACTTGGTTGCACACCCCACTGT
>NW_011645773.1:405991-415380 GCF_000223845.1 Gregarina niphandrodes | reverse complement strand
GTTTCCACTTAACTTCATATGCGCCAACCTGCCCCTCTACCGCGTGATTAGAATGTCTATTTCTCTCTATCTCTCGTCACCCACTCACGGGGTAGGTCTTTCCTCCCGGTCCATCTCTCCTCCCGGTCCATCTCCACACTGTTGCACGCCGCACACCCCACACCGTTGCACTTGGTTGCACACCCCACTGTGCTGCACACCCCACTGTGCTGCACACCCCACTGTGCTGCACACCCCGTATAATATGTAATGTGTGCAGGGAGCAGCGTCTATTTGGTACGAGCATATTAAGCCGTTTGTTAACAAGCAAATGACAATGACTCAAAAGATATCGAGATCCTGGAGGGAGTTCAGCAACCGTAGTTAGCCTGGTGGTGGAGTCCGCACTCCTGGCACAAAGCAGTCACTCGGACTAGCTTCGCCCTCACCGAGGCTTCGTCGACCATGATAGTCTGGTCGGCTGTTTCGGAACGGGCTTTTTGTAAAGAACTCAGTTGCGCACACGCACTAACCGTAGAGTGTACATTCCCTTGAAAGCATAACACCGACGTTCTGGGAATGTGTTCTATACAAGCCATGAAGTGTGTGTCCCTGAGGGGCACCAACGAGCCCGGCACCAGCGGCGCTAGGGCATGTGCAGCTCCGGAGAAACCCCCCAGCTGTGGGCACTGTCTAAGACCTTCACCCTTTTGACAGACCACCATGTACCGGTTGCTGGGCCATCGTGCGCCGTAACCAACGGTCACGTCGTGGACGACCTGGTCGTAGTAAACGTTTTTCGAAACACACCCCACCAGCTCTACAAGCTCTTCGACGAGTGACGCAGCCCCGAAGCCAGCAACCTCCTGAGCAGCGGCAACCTCCTGAGCAGCGGCAACCCCCTGAGCAGCGGCAACCTCCTGAGCAGCAGGAGATTGTTCAGCAATACTTTTTGCTTGGTGGAGTTGGTGGATGAGTCTGAGGTCCGGTACCGGTACCTCAAATCGTTCTTGGGCCATCTCATCCTCACCAGATCTGAATAGATGAAAGGGTGCCAGAGTGCCTGGTTTATACAAGAAGGTAGAGACACTGGTCGAGCACCTTTGACCCAGGGATGGTGTTGTTAACATCTGGGCTTCGCAGAACTTGAGGAAGGTATCACTGCCACTTAAATAGCAAGGTATGAAGAACTCCGACAACAAGGTCTTCAGTCGCGGTTCCAGAGGCCTGGCTTCCGATCCTTCCGGAAGTTCTGAAGTTGGACTAATTAAGGGATTGATGGCAGAATTGAACCTCTGAAGCGGGATGGCAAGGTACCGAAGTTCACGGTCCTTAAATTCACGGCCCTTCAGTTGTTTACTTTCGACACCTAGCCTTTGGTATGTCGCAAGGTTAAGCTTCAAAATAATCACAGACCCAGTGGTGATGCCATAGGCATAATTTTTGGAGCCCACGTCAGCGGAATCCGTGAGTTGCCATTCATTTCGGCAGGGGCTGTAAGCATCATTGAAGCCAGATGAACTCGCATGGATACGCTCACGGGGGTGCTGGGAATTATAGTTGGCTAGGGTGCTGAAGACGGTCCACAAACTGGCGCCTGTAACTTCCAAATAGTCATGAGCCATATCTCGTTTTAGCTGCTGAACCCTTTCATAGTATATCTCGTCGTCAGGCAGAATTACGTACCGCCGACTTACTCCACTCGCCCCTCGGTCACTGCCGGGGTTCAACCGGCCGCTGCCGGGGTTCAACCGGCCGCTGCCGGGGTTCAACCGGCCGCTGCCGGGGTTCAAGTTTATAGTTCCATCATCCATGCACCCGTCATCATCGACACCCCTTACAAACTCAACTTCGGCGGTCTCAAACTTCAAGGAGGCGTGGGGCGGGTGCCATCCTTCGCTGCCCCCGTTACGAAGCGTGAATGACCTCATAAAATTCGGCCTCTATGAGTCAAAATGCGGAGGCAAATGCTGGATGGGCAAATGCCACGGGATGTGCCAACCCCACGGGATGGAACCTCGTGGGACGGTAAGCTTCCGGACGGTCTGAGTTCTCCGGTCACCTGCCAGCGACAAGGTCACAAGGCAGCGCTGCAAATCCGTAGGCTGCTAATCCAAGATATCCAGTTTCAGGAACACTTTGGATATATAGGACCCACCTTGGATTCAGAGGAGGGCCAGACCGTACAGGTGAGTGCTACCACTCAGACTCATGTTGCGGTGCACGATACGTCTAACGGTCATCACCCTAACGGCCATCATCCGACCGGTCATCATCCGACAGGAAGGAATCTAATTACTCAGCTTTGTCGGCTCGGGAGACAGACGAGCAAACAGCTCCTAAAGAAGACGGTGACAGGCGTTCTTCCTGTGCCGGGCGTTGTTCCTGTGCCGGGCGTTGTTCCTGTGCCAGGCGTTGTTCCTGTGCCAGGCGTTGTTCCTGTGCCAGGTGACCGAACGCTAGACGACGACCCGGCGCTGGTGGCTGGTGTGCCCTTCATTTCAGGCGGCCCTGGTCTGGAGCGAGCTCTGGAAGACATGCACGAGTGCACGAAACTGAAACCTGAACAAGACCCCGGAGGTGTTCTTCAGGAGAACCTCGGGAGGCCGGCTGGAAGCGCCGCTGAATCTCAGGCGCCCGAACAGCAGGAGGACGTTGCTGCTCGGAATCGGGATCCGACTACTCGCCCAGTCAAGCACAGTGGAGAAGCTGGCAACTACCAAGAAGAGGCTTGCCGGAAAGAGAGGCTGGAGAAAGACATTCAGAAGGAGATGGAGGCTGAAGAGGAGTCGGAAGAAAAGGTGGATGCCCGGGAGACGGCGGAGGCTCAGCAGGAAACGGCGGAGGCTCAGCAGGAAACGGACGCATTGAGGTATAATAGCGCTTTGGCGTTTTGGTTCTTCGATACCCCTACGCGGACCGTCTGGATTTTGGACCCTCGGCAGGCCTTGAGATGGAAAGATTTTTGTTGTCAAAGGAAGCCTTTGACCATATGTATTCCGTTGATCTCTGCGGATATCGTCACTCTTGATGACGTCGAGGTTATTGATATCGAGCCAACAACCCCGCTGCGAGATTAATAGATCTTTCGCACCGTCCTTCTCAGAAGTTGACAATTCCCTCAACCCTGTTATATCCAAAACAAACCCCCGACTAACTAATAGGACTGTGACGGTGGTGCAGGAGTGCGGTGATATGCAGGGATGTAATCATACTCGTCAGGAGTGAAACCCAGAGGAGTGGCATCATTGTACTCTCTGAATGAGCACATTCTGGAATGACCCGTACAGTTTATAACTGTATGGATCTTCGTCAAGGTCCTTGAGGTCGTCCAAATCATCGAAGTGACTGTAGCAAGGTGTCATGGTGCCTTCGCCGTCTTCTACACTCCCTTGAAGTCTCTCGTATGAAACCTGAAGCTGGAACCTTCGAGGTAAAATGTCTCCTTCTGGCTCACGGGTGTGGGCGGCTGACTTGCCAATAAAGCAACCCTCTTCGTTAAAACTAACCACGACGCCCAAGGCCGGTATTTTAACGTAACCGGGAAGGGTAGCAATACGTCCTGATATCTCGGATGCTCCATCACAATGATAGTTCTCCATCAAGTCGGATTCTGGCAAGAACATAACGCCGCTGGCGTTCTCTCCAACCGGGGAGCGGTCCGCCGTTTTGCTGCTAAGGTTCATGCCGATTGGAAGATCTCCAATACGGGAATCTGCGCACCTGATTGATGAGAACAATGGTAGAATACCATAGCCTCTTGACGGAGACCTAGCTTCTGTCCACTCACTATCAACACTAGTAAACACTCCATTGACATCTTGGCCATCAAACCACTCAGTGCTAACACCTGTCTTGACACCTGTCTTGACACCTGTGTTACCGTCATGTTCAAACGAGGCAGACAACAAACCTTCGGAAGGCCGACGAGAGTGGATATGCTCTGAGCCCCCAAAGAGTATGTCCTCATTCATAAGGTCGGTAACAGAACTGTAGGTAATTAAAGACCCGTCCGACGACGCCGCTGCCGGTCTTTTCGAGGCCAACCAATCCTGAGCTGTGGGTAAATTCGGTAACTGAAGGTCGGTGGGTGTGCTGATGAAGCTCGCCTCAGTTTTTGCCGCAACATATACCAGCACGTCACTTGCAGTGGTCGGCGTCAATAATCCTAAGTCCACTGCCAACTCACAAATCGGAACTGACGGGTCTCTAATGGTCAGCAATCCCTTAGCGCTTTCGGTCTCTTCGTCGTTTTGGACGAAGCTCGGGGCGTAGCTCAGAACGTCAATAAAGAGGGAATCGTCCTTTGTTCGGGCAGACTCAATCAAGGGACTTTGCGGTGGGGGAACGGGGCCTTTCTGGTCGAGTTTGCTACCTTGGCAGCCTTTGGGACATCTTAGCAAACGCGCGTGTCCGACAGGCTGAAATACCAGAAATTCCGCTGTTGCCCTACACGGAATGGTCTGGGGCTCGGTAAGGGCAGTGATAGTGAATGATCTGATATCTTTCATGGACGCAAGGTTTCTGAGCTCTATAGAATCTTGCGGCGACATGGAAGTGGCAGAGGGTAGGTAGTTGAGTTTCCCCGGGAGAATAGATAGCTGGAGCCTCTGTGTCTTCTCTGTAGGAATAAAGCCAAGAACGGCTGCGGCACTGCAGATTCTATAGCTGCCAGGGAAAGCGTCGGGCTTGGAGGCCGAAGTCAGGAGTCCGCCAAGCTCGTTCACCCCGGTGTTGCTGCCACCCAGTGTTTGGTTGCTAAAGCAGTTGAGAGGGCACAGCACCTCAACCATTCCATTCATTTTGCCTGAGAGGGCTACCGTGTTATCAAGAGTACTCGTGCACTCGACGGGAATGGCGGGTGCCCTTGCTAGCTGTATTCTCGACATCTTCTTCCTAATCCTGGAATTTGTCGACTTGGCGCACTCAGATATACACAATTTATAGTCCACGTCTGAATAGTTCGGCACAGCCTGGGTAGCTTGCAGCCTTCTGCATATATCGCCTAGCCTGTTGTTGACCATGTCGATCGCACTCACGTCTTCCTTGCCATCGAGCAGAGCAGTGTTAAAGATGAGAACATGAGATATAGACCCTGTAAACGGTTCATACTCCAGAGTCGAGGACTCGCCCAGCTTCAACAAGGAGTTCCAGCGGAACACATTGCTGCCCACGCTTTCTCGGGCAACAATCTTGGTCCCATCGAGTATCGTCAACGCGCTGTACTCATGGTTGTATACAACGCTGACTGTACTCCACTTGGCCGGGTCCGGGAATATCTGAGTAGGCACCACCAACGGCGAACACAGCTGCTCAAACACCAACTCCCCCTCAGGACTGAGAACGATATTAAACCCGTCGCACTCTGAGTAGCTCACGATGCTCCTCCATCCACTGTTAGCGTCCGCGTCGGGCTTAAATCGAAGTGCCACCGTGAAGGAGTACAACGAAGACAAGGACTGCCCGCCCGGCAGCTCATTCATCGTGACCTGCGCCTTCGAAGACCCATCAAACTTCACCGACGTGTCCTCATTGCAAAAAGCCACCAACGGCACCGGGACCTGCTGCCGACTCCTCTTTGTACTCGTCATACCACTTGCCGCCGCCGTACCTGTCGCCGCAGTACCTGACGCACCGGTCTGCAGAAAGGAGATCGGTCCTGCTGATTGAGCACCAAGGGTGCTGCCACCGTCTCCTACGTTGTCGGTTGTCAAAGTGCGTTTGTTATTTTCTCTCTCAAGTACAAATTTGTCGGAGAGCATCGATTTGCCACCGCCGCCCAACACAGATAGGTCCTTCGTCTGAAGCGGCATACGCGCAGTAAGATCAGCCGTCATCTTCACGATGTAGAAGGAGTTGTCAGCCGCTGCGCCTTCCTCGCTAACAAGCCCATTCTGCTCCTTGCCCACGAACTGGAACTGTCCGTGGCCGGCGACCGCTGCAAAGACCTGGCCCGAGTCGTCGATGATGCCCGAGTGAACCGCTGCCAGGCAAACCAAACTCTGCCAGTCATACAGAATGCTCCCGATGACTGATCCTTGACCACTCTGGGTGCACCCAGCGGGACACCGAAGTACAAACATCTCTCCAGGCAGCGGTTCCAGCTTCGAGAAAAGCGAGTCAAAGCTGTCCGAACATTTGATCGCCTGCGTCGGCTTCAACG
The DNA here is from genome assembly GCF_000223845.1 of Gregarina niphandrodes. Lineage (NCBI taxonomy): Eukaryota > Apicomplexa > Conoidasida > Eugregarinorida > Gregarinidae > Gregarina > Gregarina niphandrodes. The sequence goes on along the minus strand of NW_011645773.1, from coordinate 409,238 downwards.
GTATATAACGCAACTTGGGCGCATGGTCGGCCGCAAATAGACCCACACCCGAAGGGTCGCCGGGACCGTCACAACCCACCACAACGTCCTCCGTGTGCACGCAGTATACGTCCTCTGGCGCACTCAGGGCACAGTCTCGCAACCTCAACTCCGATCCTTCGCACGCAACCTCGGTCACCCCGATGCGCTGGTCCGTCCGGCCGCAGTAGTTGGAGCCCATGACCGACGCGCACATGTCTTCATCCAAATCTGCCTTACCCCTTCCGCCGCCGCGGCCGGCGCCCGCGCGGCGTGATTTGCTTGGTCCTGTCCCGAGACTTGAGGCAACTGTGGTGAGCGAAACAATGTCCTTCACCCCCGTGTACCCCATGTCGCGACAGGCTACCCCGGCGTTCACCGACGACCATTTGTCGTTGCAGATTGTCGTCCACTGATTCGCGACATACATTTCCAATCGGCCAATTCCCCGCACTGCCGGCGCTCCGGAGCTGTCTATGAGCCTCAGAGCGCTTTGGCTGGGCCGTATGTTAGGCGGGACGTCGGTGCAGTGCACCAGCACGTCCTCGCTATGGTCCGCACACACGTGTGCTGGTTTTTGAACAGCGCACTTTCCCACCCCATCTTCAACGCCCTTGCACGTAATGCCCCCCGCAACCACGGGTAGAGTTTTGGGCCCACAGAGACTCAGCGCGCTGCATTGCTCGGTGAGCAAAGACCCCCAGAGGAACCCCAGTTCCTGACAGGCGACTTTCGCTGCCTCCAGGCCGAACTGCTCCGTCTCGCCCTGCTTGCAGACACTGCCCCAAGTGCCGTTTGATTCTCTCAACTCCAGACGACCCGTATGCGAGCTAGTCTGGAAGGCGTCCACGATTCTGATGGACGAGTCGAGGTCGTCGAGCGAAGTGATGCGCGCGGTGGTGAAGTAGAACGTGCTGTCGTCGGTGGGGTCGTCGCGGTAGGCGTGGATGTCGAGGAGGCCTATTTTGGTATAGAGACTGGTCAGGTCGCGGTGGTCGGAGGGGTAGAGCTGCAGGAGAACTGTGCCGCCGCTGACGCCAATGGTGCCATCGGCGACGGCGCTGGCGCAGACGCTGCTGGTGGAGGCGTGTAGACTGAGGCCGTTGACGAGCGACAGAGGCGAGCTGTCGCAGCCGGCGGGGCAGCGCGTCTTGACCACCAGCGGCAGGTTCACGGAACCGGACACAATGTCGGCTAATCGCGTGTGGCACTCGACGGGCACCTCGGCGGCGTCGGCAGAGGCGGAGCCGTCATCTGTGACGTAGACGTTCCGGAAGACGACGCTTTTGCTGAAGGGTGTCCCGACGTACGGTCCGCCGACGAATTTGGCGCCACCGCCGTCGAAGTTGACGGTAAGATACTTGAACCGCCAAGGGTCGTTGGGGGTGTGGTTGGTAACATTGATGGCGTCTATCTGGCCCACATCAGCACCGTAGAAGCGCGCCGACACGCTGAGGCCGGGGGTTCTGGTTCCGCTCGCGAGACTGAGATCGCTGGTTCGAGTCCCATCATGCCCAACCAGCCGGAAGGTGATGTAGCCCTGACTCACATGTTCCCCTTCAGGTACTGGATCGGTCATGAGCGTGACGGTGTACGGCTTAACCCCCGATACCACCAGGTCAATCTGCTCGCCGGGCTTGCTGACCAACCCTTCGCAGTCCAGCTTCCAGTACCGGTGCCCATCACTTACAGTCACAGTCCGACATCCCCACGAACTGTTACAACTTCGTCCCTCCACACTGACGGAACCTGAAAGCACGTTCCCCAGCTTCGGCACCGCCATTGTGACGCGCGTTTGTAGCACACCAAGTGGGTTTGTCAGCGGAAACTTCCCGCTGCTCCTCACATCCCCGTCAACCTGCACCGCCAGTTGGCAACCAAGAAGCCGTTTGCTGATCTCCTGTGCGCCAACCGACACGTCCAGTCCGTACGGGATCGGCGCTGCGTCGTCCAAGCATTCACCTACAGAACGACTCGCGTGCACAGACGGCACCACCAGGCACTGACTTGCCCGCGCCAACAACACGCCCGTCCCTAGCTGTGGCCAGCCACTCAGCTGTGACCAATCGCCTAGCTGTGGCCAACCACCCGGCTGCGGCCAACCACCCGACTGTGGCCAATAGCCAAGTTCCGTGCTTAAATACAGGAGTGAGAGCTGAAGGGCCATGCCGCGCCCGAGCATTGCGCCGTTTAAAATTCGGGGGTCTGATTAACTCAGGCGTGCTGGTCGATGGCCCCAGTCCAGGCGGCATCAAACGTACGTTAAATTACATGCTTCTCCTCATCGGTCTTCTTTAGTTATTGCGGCGCGCCGTCAAACGAGAAGTCAACAAACTTACGCCGGCCTTATTCCAACTCATCACGGACAAGCTCATTGGCCTCTTGCCTGAAGACGACCAGGGCGGCGAAGATGGGCCCTTGGCCGTGTTCCATCAAGTCATTGTACTCACGGCGTGCAGCGCCCCCGAAACCATGCAAGATGTATATGCCGACGCCGTGCAGGTCAGCTTCCCTCCCGCGCTTGTCCCCACTCCCTCCCGGTCCTGTCCCCACTCCCTCCCGGTCTTGTCCCCACTCCCTCCCGGTCTTGTCCACACTCCCTCATTCCACACCTACCCACCCCGGTGGGGCGAATTGCCTTGGTTTTAGGTGTTGCAGTACCGCTTCAAGCTGGGCGACGGCATGCGAGGACGGCATTTGTTTAGCGAGTGCCTAACAGGAGTTTTACTGCGCGAGATTCAGTCGTTCCCAGCGAACCTGATGGACGTTTCGCATGTAGGACGTGGGTTCTACGATGAAGAGGATCTGGCGACGAACCTGCGACAGCGTCGTCAACGTCTCATTATGCTGATGCTGTTCATCGCCAAGCTCTTCATCAGGCGTGTGGTGACCCTGGCGGAAATTTCGCGACTTTATGGCCACGTCGTGGAAGTGGACCCCCTCGATGAAACTCACATTCAGGGCTTACTCAGAGCCTTTACCGTTATGGGACACCAACTGGAACTCACGAATGTAGGACGAGAGTGGCTCAGCACCCTCGTCAACAGAGTAGACTCCAAGTCGCCTCAGCAGGGAGCAATTTTGCAAAACGCCAGGAACCAACGCTGGGTTCAGCCCCAACGTAATAGCAACAGATTAATTCGGGCTCTCCAGTCCCAGCAAATGATTGATGTAAGACACTAAGACACACACCGTTCGGCTCCACACCGTTCGGCTTACTCCCACCCCC
>NW_011645773.1:402914-405971 GCF_000223845.1 Gregarina niphandrodes | reverse complement strand
CCCCCCGCATCTTTGCTCCACCACATGTTCGGTCCAACAAACCTTTCGGTTGGTACACACCTTTCGGTCCTGCCCCATATTGAGGTTGTAGAATGATCCACGATGCCGCCATCGACCTTACATGGGTGAGAATCTGGACTACCCCAACTACTTGCTCAAGCAAGAAGCTATATGGAACGCCAGTTTGGGCCCCCGCCTTATGCAGGGCGAGGAGGAGGAGGAGCAAGCCGTGCCCGTTGTGGGGGAGCCGCTAGTGTCGTTTAGAGCACCCCCCGACGAAGGATGGTTGTACAACTCCGAGGCGCCTCCGAACTTCCAACACGGCGACTTCCTCGGATCTGGGTACGTACACTCCAGCCGGTCACTCCTCCACCATCCCCCACTGTGTTCCCCCCCTTCCACCCACTGTGGTCCCCCCCTTCCCCCCACTGTGGTCCCCCCCTTCCCCCCACTGTGGTCCCCCCCCTTCTATTCCCTTCCTACCGCTCCCCTTCTATGTTTCCCCACCTTCTGGGGCGTTCTTTACCTAGCATGCTCCTTTCTGTTCTTACGAGTCGGAATCATCGGTCTCGAAATCCTACCCGGTCCTGTTCCCTGGTCGAGGCAATTTGATGTTTCGTTTTGGTAGATGGCGAGAAGAGTTGAGGAAGAGATGGACGTGAGTTTTTTTTGGCTTCAGAGTTCGTTGCCTCGTGGTCCCAAAGGCTCTGGACAGAGACGAGACTATGGTCTTAGAGTCCCGGAGGTCGCGGCGCCAGGAGATCGCGGCGCCTGAGACTGCCGAGGTTGCTGTGGGCCGTCGGAGTTGGCCCCACGTGCTGGTGGCCCCACGTGCTGGTGGCCAGTTTAGAGCTCGTTGTCCGGTGCGAGTTGGACGGAGCTGTGTTGATGGAGGAATGTGTGGAGGCCTTCAACGACGTGTGTTCTTTCACGGAGTTCGACGAAGGAGTCGTGGACGCGGTCGAACCAGAGTGTGGTGGGGACTCTGGTGATTCGGAAGGCGGGGTCTGCAACGTCGTTGGCGGTGACATCTAGTTTGTAGAAGCCGATTTGTCGCTTGGTACGCTGGACGATGGCCTTGACGGCGGGCTCATATTGCGCGAGGAAACGACGACAATGCCCGCACCAGGGCGCATGGAAGGTGACAAACCACTCCTTTTCCTTAAGACTCTGCCGCGCCGTCCGATTCGCCAAATAGCGGTCAAAAAACACGCCGTTAATGTCCATTGGCGCCAACTCCACATCGCTGCCGCCTTCCACCGGCATCGACTCGAGCAACTCATTCTTCTGGTACGGCTTCAACCGGCCGCCCTTCAGTGCCTGCAGCCAACTGACGGCACCAAGACCCTCATCATTGCGCTTATCGACCTGGCTCGGAGGGTGGCCGTTGGCCTCCCCCTCGGGGTCGTTCTTCTTCTCGGAGTGGTTCTTCCCGTCGGGTCCAGTAGGTTTGGGTGCGTCCCAAAGATATTTGAGTCCGGTGAATCCGTCGATGACCACGATGCTCGGCCAGTGTTGGTCTTTGAAGTCTGATCCGAGGAGAAAGTCGAGGACGCCGAGTGTGTCGGGTGACTGTACCCAGATGCGCATGAGATCCATGCCGATATCTAGGGGGTTTTGCGGGTCCTGTTGTCTTCGAATCGTTTCTTCAGCCGTGACGCCCATTTGTTCTTGTACCTTTGCTGCCAAAGAGGGTGGTTTTCCAATGGGCATAAGACGGGAGGGCTCGTCTTCTGAGAAGAAGATAGCGGCGTATCTGCACAGAGGGTGTATCCAAAATCGGGAGTTTGCTTTCCATTCAGTGACGGGAAGTTGTTGGCATTTGTTCAATCTTCTGAGTCTATTTTTCTGACGTGCTTTGAAGGCTGCAGCTTTCTGTAAGGAGGACTGCGGTAAGACGTCGTAGTGGCGGGGACGTGTGTAGAGGGACAATGCGTAGTATGCGGAAGTTAGCAGCGAAATTCCTGAAAGCGCAATGAGGAAGATATACCTCTTGTGCATCAATTTTATTCATCGCAAAAATGGGATGCGGACACTCCGTATGTACTAGAGGAACCCCAAGCTCTTTCGAGGGAGGTGGACAAGCGGTTCGGGACGTATTCAAAGTAGGAAAGCTATTAGGCTCCGGAGCCTTTGGACAAGTCCGTGAATGTGTCAGTATTAAGACTAACGAGGCATACGCCATGAAGATAATGCTAAAATCATCACAGGAGCGAGGTCACTGGTCTAATGAAAATATGTTCCGAAGGGAGATAGACGTACTGGCCTCGCTAGACCATCCATATATAGTGAAATATCACTCTTTCTATGAAGACAAAAACTATCTTTATGCTGTACTCGAAAAATGCGAGGGGGGTGAACTGTTCGATCAGATACTCCAACAAGGCTGTATCGCGGAAGCTAGATCTACTACTCTGGCTTTCCAAATGTTAACTGCGATTAATTATGTACACTCTCAGGGCGTTGTACATCGCGACGTTAAAGCTGAAAATTTCTTGTTTTCTGTAAGACACACGTATCCGAGTGTGGCACATATCCAAGTGTGGCACACATATCCAAGTGTGGCGCACATACAAAAGTACGCATCTGATGGATTGTAGACGGATAGTAATGACTCTGATATAAAACTGATCGACTTTGGTATGTCTGAACGGCTAAGTGCCGGTCAAGTTCTAACGGACGTGTGCGGTAGCCCGCACTATCTCGCTCCTGAGCTGATACGGCGAAAGTATGGTTTCAAAGCGGATGTGTGGGCGCTGGGAGTCTTGGTGTATTTGATGCTATACGGTAAGTATCCCTTCGACGGTAATGGAACCAGTGCCATTGTGAAGGAGATACTGACCAAGAAAATAGATTGGACTACGAGTCAGGATAAACCGCAAGTGTCTGACCTTGCCCAATCGTTCCTGAGGTTTGTATTACATAGGAACCCCGATAAGCGTCCAACACCCAGCGAAGCAATCAAACATCCCTGGCTTGCAGTCGCTCGAAATCGCCTGCTTTCTGCAAGATCAGACTCGCCCCGTATGCCCAGCCCAGCCACTTGTACCCCCCCCC
>NW_011645773.1:307179-402781 GCF_000223845.1 Gregarina niphandrodes | reverse complement strand
GGCCTACTGGGGGGTCGCCTCCCCGCTTTGATCCGTTTTTTCCGTAGTGGGTGCGTTATCCGTAGGAAGCGGCGACGAATTCGATTTTGAAAATGACTGTGATACTGAGATGGATTTACTAGAGGCGACGAATAAACGCGACTTGATTGTTATCGGAACAGAGGAAACTCGATACAGTCATCGAACTATCGGACATTAAGAGGCACTTTTTGGTCCGGCACTGTTAGCTATGAAACACGCTCAAGACGTGCTGGGGAGGACGCAGCATTAGCTCCGCCACGGCGCATGTCTAATATATTCGCGTGACATACTTTGTTCTGTGCCAGAATGCTTTGTTGTGTGCCAGACACACTTTGTTCTGTGCCAGTTCTGTGTGGCGCAGCCGTGTGTGGCGCAGTGGTGTGCGAAGATGGCACAGCGTGTGGCGCGTGCAGAGCGCCGTGGGACATGTTGTCCTGATGGAACCGGTGGAGAGACCCGTCCTCAAGGCGGAAGCTTTCTCTCGTTTCGTGGACAGGTTTCAAAAACAACCATCGTCAGGTTTCTATGCGGCTGAATTTTGCGGTGGGCTCCTTCCATGTTCAGTCACGTGCTAGGTTGCTGCAGTCGCCTTAAATTTTGGCTGCAGGCACTCGAACCGGTGTCGGCGGTCCGATGTGTGTTGACACGCTCGACAGGTGTTGACGCGTGTGTACTTCCGTCTTAACACATGTGTCTGCCTCAACGTCAACACGTGTGTCCGTACGTCCCAGCATTCGCGTGTGTCGGACTCCAGACACAAGAGACGGGCACACACGTGAGAGACGGGCACACACGTGTGCCTCTGTCTTGTAACCTCGGTTTTGGCTATGCTCAGGCCAGGCAAGGCGCGTGTGAACCGGTGCGTAGTCCAGCGCTAGTCCTTCCTTAGGGTGTACTTGGTGAGTTGGACGCCCCCGTCGGCGGTAATGACCCAGGCTTCGGCACCGTCGCCAGTCTCGATGTTTCTTTCGGCGGCTGCGGTGAGAGCGTCAACACCGAGCTTGACGGCCTCTTCCGGTGGGCAGGTTTCCTTGAGCTCGTAGACATAGCCAGCCTTCTTAAGACCAATGTCGAGTACGGGCAGCAGCATGGCTCCGGCAGCGCCGATCGCGCCATACTTCATGAACTCCGTATTGCCCACAGCGTCGTACGAATAGACACCTCCCTCACCCGTTGAGTTCAATCCCGCCAAAATGTTGAACGCATAATAAGGGAAGAAACGCCGGGAGTATAATTCCACACTTAAACGCTGAGCCAAGGCCTCTAATGAAGGCTTCTCTCGGTGCTCAAACTCATACTGTGTAACTTCCAACTAAGCAAGCAACCGTTACAGTGTGTTCAATTGACCAACGTGTCAATCCACCGAATGTGCCACCCGCCGCCGACCCATCCAGTGCTTTTCTTACAGCCATTTTCTTCTGCAGTGCATCTATGTCTGCTCTCTGACCGCAGGATACAAGACAAACTTTATCAGTCCTACAAAACGCACGAACGCGTCAGACAGAAAGGAATAAGACCTCGGGTCCAAAGACTTTGGGTCCAAAGACTTTGGGTCCAAAGGAGTAGGACTGGTCCATAAGGTGCGGTAAGTTACAGCTTTACGACTTTTGTTTTGTTCCGGCTGAGAATGGCAATATCCCTGCAACATCTTGTGTCCGCCACAATCGTTGCATAGTCCTTCCCAGCGATGGCCAAAGCACTGCCACCATTATCTTGATAAGGACTCCAGCGAGACATTTTACTTTTATTTGGCAGACAAAAATCACGGGGGGTGGGACGTGAATTAATTACTCGCTGAGGTCAGTTTCCAAAAAGCTAGTGTAGACCTCGCCGGTGTAATAGGATACGGCTGAGGCAGATGCCCCAACAAACAGAGAAAGCACAACTAAACGTTAAAAAGTTAACAACCACACGTCAACCAACACGTGATCGTGAAAGGGAACTTTTAGTGTCGGGAAGGAAATCTCCAGGGTCAGGAAACAGGGGGTGAGAGGGGGGGGGGAGGTGTGTTTACGACTGATCAAACTGTATTCTATGAAATTTGTAAGGGTCAGCTCAATAGAGAAGATATTCCAGCATAGGGTGTACAACATAACAGCTACCGCTGTTCCGGCTCCCAAGTACACGGGTACACTGGTCCATTCCGGGTTTTTGAATTGAAGGTAGATCTGGATGCACGCGATTGAAACACAAGCTGTTACACCAATACAGGCTATTAGCGAAAGGAACACTACGACAGGATTCGGAGCTTCTGTTCTATATCCGAATGCTGTGTCGTAGAACTCTCTAAGAAGAGGCAAGCTTGCTCCGAAAGTAAACACGCCAGCGAGACCAACAAACGCCGTCCGAATGCTCTGTGGTGCCAGGTTGTCCACAGTCACGTGCAAAATAGGCTCCTTAAAGTCACGTGTACGAGAAAATTGTTGACTCAAAAGCGCGCCTAGGTAATGACAGGGCACCAGCAAGAGTCCAATGTATAACACAGTCTCTACGATGGGAAAGATAGTCTGGATTATGTTTGCGCACACGTGTGTTTAATTGCGCGAGCGAGCGCATCCGAACACGGGAGGGGGGGTTCCTTGTTCGGGGGGTGGTGGGGAGATGTGTGGTAGCAAGGCGGAGACGTACTGAGGAGGAGTCTGAGGTTGGATATGTTTCTGCTGCTTTGTATGGCCCCATAGATGTCATTGAGTTGCCAGATGGCGACGACACAGACTAGAGGCACGGCCAAGAGCGCTGCAAACACGACGGCGGAGACTCGCTGGGTAATCCGGTAGAGTCTGAAAAGACGGAAGACAGAAAAGCCATTGGTTACTTGGGCAATGGTGAATGCCCAGAGCCAGGCGTATACCCCGAAGGGTTGTGCCCCGAACAGGAGCAGGTTGAGTTGTCCGAGGAGGCAAACGATTGCGAAGGCCAAAATGAGCTGAGTGCCGGTTCCCACGAGTACTGCCAAAACTTCTTGACGTTTGAGGCCTTGCCTAGGATCAAAATGCTTCATCGGATTACGCAAGAGTTCGGCGCGCAAAGCAGTGGCCAAGGCTGCTAGGAGTGCTAGGACGCAGAAGGAGTTGTAAAGTAGTATGAGGTTCCGTGAGTTGGTGGGCCACTCCTGGTAGGGGTAGTGAATGACGTCGTAGGTCATGCGGAACTCGCTATCTTCTTTAAGAGGGACTAGAACGGAAGGTACGACGGCGATCTTTTTGACATATCTGGGTTGCTCCCGCAAAGCCCCTGTCCGATGTTCTTCATCTCCGTGCTCTGCGGCCTCTTTCAGATCCTGCGTCTTGAGCCGTTCGTCCACGAACACGTGGAAGGTCTTATGGCCGTAGAGCATGGTCTCGTTACCGCCCAAAGGCACTCGAACTTCTTCGCCGCCAGGCATCACGTACGAGTACCAAAACGAGTCGTGTACCAACGCCTTAAGCACGGCAATTTCTCTGCGCTTGAACCTGGCCGTACACAATTCTGTGACGCCCTTATCCGCTCCCAGATCCACTGCAAGAGGAGCCATTACTGCTCCACCGGACCACCACTGTTGCAAAAGTCCGATGTTTCCCGCACTAGAAGAGGAGGTCATTTCGCACAGAGGAATGTCCTCGTAACGGAAGGTCGTACGCGGGGACCTAAGGGCGGCCGACCTCCATCCAGCAAGGGCGTCAGAAAGGGTAACCAGGCTCCAAAGAGCTAGGCGCGTCATTTTCAAAAAAAGTCCGGCGCATCTTCCTTGAAGAATGATAAGGAGTCATTGTCCGCGCTAGCGAGCGATTTCAATACACACTTGCGAATCTCTAACTGAAAAAGTTGCCACTCGAACGTCGGGATCCCAGGGCATCTACTTCCAACCGGGGTCAATGGAATCGGCTGGGGCAAAGCAGTAGACACGTTGCTGTTCCCGGAGAGTGGGTCGCCGCCGCAAAGAGGCTCCATCGAAACATTCTCATCGCACGCGTGTGCTTTTGCAGGAACTTGCGTGGCTGAACCTTGCGCGGTAGGCATTTGGCTGATGTTGGGATTTATGTCTTCGAAAGCGCAATCCCAAAGTACTAATCCGTCGGGTGGAGCCATGGTATAAGGGGGTTTGGTCTGTTTAATATAGAGCCAATCGTTAACGACAGAGACGGGATGTACACCGTTGCCGATGTCCATAAGACAGCCAACTATGCACCGGACCTGGTGCCATAGGAATGCTGGTCCAGTGACGAGTACGACACCCACTTTTGGATTGACTTTTTTGACTCGGCAATGGAAGATTCGACGTCTTGTGGTTTTCTGGTTATCTGGGTCCTGTTTACAGAAGTTCTTGAAATCATGGTCGCCTACGAAGCACTGTGCAGCGGTGTCCATCTTCACCAGATCGAGTCCGGTATCCGCGAAATAATACTTATACATGCGATATAAACAATGGAAACGGGCATCAAACCAGACTGGACATCGCCTCACCCATACGACACGAATGCTATCGGGTAACATACCATTCATTATCAGTGCGTAGTTGTACTCCTCCCCTTCCGGATTGAGTCGCAATCGGATACTGATATAATTCGCACGCGCGTGCACACCTCGGTCTGTACGTCCACAACGTGAACACAACGACTCTGCCAATGATTTTATCATGTTCGCCTTACGCAACACATTCTCCAATTCACCCTCCACCGTCGACAACACTCGCTCCACACCTGGAGGAGCATTCTTGAAGTACGAAGCCGAACTTTCTTCATTCTGCTTAGCTAACCCCTGCAACAAACCATCATGACCATCAAGTCAACTTACGAAGAAACTCGATCCGTCATACGTAAACCGTATCAGAAAGGATCCCATTAGGGAACAGTCGAAGGTACGACGACGCTTCGAATGCATCCAATATATACTCTCTAAATTCCCACTTCGCGGCGGGTCTACCGTGAATGAGTTTACCGCCGTGTTCGAGCATGCCAGCTAGCTTCACACTGTGCTGAGATGTTTACCTCTGCACGAGTTTGGTCGGTACACACGCACGCACCCACGATGCAGTGATAAGCTACGATGCGGACGCCCTATATTCAACCAGACGTGCTCACCAAGATGATGGTGTTCATGCAGCGCTGCCCAGGCGTTGGCTCGTCCTGAACTGAACGAACGAACGAACGAACCCGGCTTTTCTCTCCTTTTTGCCCCACATTCTTGCCACCCTCCCCCTCCCTGATATACGGTCAGATCACATGAAGCTGGGCGAGCTCATGTTATTCATAACAAGTCCTATTCCGGTTTTAACATGCTCGGCACAGGGCCAGCTTCCGGTCCAGTCCAACCTGGTAAGGAAAATAGTACGGCGTCAAGGTCGAAATCCTGATTTTGTTTTTACCTCTCATGTGTCCTGCCGGTGGTGGTAACAGCATTCGCAGGAGGCTCTCATGCAGACAGGGCGACGAATGTCAAGATGACGAGGACAGTGGTCCAAGACTCCCTATCGGCTAACAACTCGGCCGATCTGCTGTAGGACAGATCGCCGGTGTGGCAATTTAATGCACTCCGCTGGCCCAAAATAAAATGAGGCGGCGGCTTCCGAGTCTCTCCGATCCTCCAAGTCCCTCCGGTAGTCCAAGTCTCTGCAGTTCCCCAAGTCCTGCCCGTGCCGTTAGCCCATCGCGTGATTCCTCCATCCGTGATTACATTAGACGCGATGACACTGGACGTGATTACTACCACCGCGACCGTCAGTGCACAAGACGTGACTCTGCCGAAATCTACGACAGCTCTGAACGGGGCGGATACCAGCGAAGAAGCTCGCGGTACGAACCAGCTAGACGACGGCAGGAGAGACGACCGGCAAAGGGACCGCTTGCCCGAAGGGAGCACAGCCCTGGCTGGCCTCCTCGAAACCAAGACCCCAGGCTGCCTGGAAGCCCGTGTCTGCCAAGTTCCGAAATCACAACGACACATAGATCTGTTTTAAGTCGTAAGGACAGCGATGAGGAAGCTCACGAGGATGGCCGGTACAGAGATGACCGGTATGCGGGTGACCGGCACAAACCCTTTAGGGACAAACCCCTCAGGGACAAACATTCTATGGACGAACCGTCTACTCTCAAGTCCAGGTTTGGAGTTGAGAGGTTTCGAGACGAGCATGGGCGGTTCCCAGACGACAGTGACCGGCGCAAAGCTGAGCGGCCGAAGTACGATCCCGGGTCTCGGAAGGACCCCGGATCTAGGGAGGACCCCGGATCTAGGGAGGACCCCGGATCTAGGGAGGACCCCGGATCTAGGGAGGGCGGAGTTCAGGCGGATTTGGAGTTGTTGGAGAGGTTGGAGCGTCAGCGGAAGCGGGAAGTTATTCGCGAGGCGAGATTGGAGCGTGCCCGATTGAAGCATCGAAGACCTCGGACAACGGGTCGTGATATAAGCGAAAAAATTGCACTGGGTCAAGCAGCACCAACGCATCAGGAAACGTTATTTGACGCGAGATTATATAACCGGGATGACTACACGGGTCCGCAGGTCCTCGACCCTGAAGAGTCCGAGTACCGAATATACGATACTACTCTTTTCAATCCTCATAAAGGTAGTGGTCTATATCATTATGACGCTGAACGAATCAAGCAGAACGTTCCGGACTACGAACCCCCTGCACAGTAACAAGGCAAGGCGCCTTTAATCATTGCCTTTAATCATTGCAATTAACCGTACATACAGCAAATGACCCAGTAAATGCCGCGAGTTTCGGTCAGTACGCACGCACGTAGGTCAGTACGCACGCACGTACGTCAGTACGTACGCACGTACGTCAGTACGTACGCACGTACGTCAGTACGTACGCACGTACGTCAGTACGTACGCACGTAGGTCAGTACGTACGCACGTACGTCAGTACGTACGCACGTACGTCAGTACGTACGCACGTAGGTCAGTACGTACGCACGTAAGTCAGTACGTACGCACGTAAGTCAGTACGTACGCACGTACGTCGGCCATGTGCGGTTGCCATCCTCGGGGTGTATTGGGCCCGTGGTCAGTCAGTCATTGATAGATAAATCCGTCCGTAGACAGACGGATAATAACCAGCATCGGGATCCCACCATCGGGATCCCACCATCGGGATCATTCATTGATGTCTAGTTGGTGAGTCCTTGACTTCTTGTTTGATTTCGTTGTCGTCGTCTCGTCGTTGTGCCGCTCGTGCGGCGAGTAGAAGATTTTTTTCTTGTCTCGCTTTGGCGGCTAAGTCTCTAAGTTTTTGTTCTCGTTCTTTTTCAGCTTCCTGAGCCTTCTGTTTTAATAAGTCCTGCTTAAGTTTAAGTTCCTCACGTGCGACTCTTTCTGCTACATAGAGTGCTTCACTGAATCCGGCAAATTTGGGATTGACTGTGACCTCTTGCATGTTACGACGGTCAGCTTGAATGCGCATTTCGAGTGGGAGTGTGTGTCCAGCAGGGTTAATCCAGTTACTAATGCTAGGTGGTATGTTCCAGCTTTCTCGTTCGGCAGGCGTTAATTTCTTGGGGGGTGGTCTGAGTAGAGGAGTAGGTTCTTCTAAATTGGGGGCAGGTGCTTTTCGTTTCTTGAACTTGGAGGGTTCCAATGGGTCTACAGCTTTTTCCACAATTCGGACTACCCGTTCCTTGATAGCTGGATTATATCCCGGTGCATTTGGATCAGGTATATAACGTACAAATTTATCTGATGCACGGGCACTCGCTTCCGCACGTGCCAACTGAGATTGGCCTGCACGCTTCCCCAAAATTGCCGCCAATGCTCGCTCGGTATCCTGCGCTAATGCTTCTGTCGCTTCGTCACTAGGCTTCTCCAATCCATCCGCCGGCATATACCGGGCTAAATGGTCTCCTGGCTTCACCGCATGCCCAAACTCGTTTATCTGATGACTCATTATACTCACCTTACGCTGCACAATCTCCGCCTCCGTCACACGCCGTCCAGCATCCTGAGGAAACTGAGCCAAATGCACCTCTGGGTATGCCCCACCGCCACCAAAGTCACTCTGCGTCTTCGGTACCCACCCTACCCGATACGGATACAATGGCACACCCGACACAACCACCGCCGATCGGCTGCTGTCTTCAGCCATACCCCGGCCACTTCCGATATAAAAAACAACAATCCAACGACCAACCAACCAACCAGCTGGCCGAGACCCTAATGGACACCCACCCAGTCCAGGATCAAAGATCCTTGGATCAAAGACCTTCGCTGGGAACAGAATTGACGTAAAAGTTCGTAGGATTGATGCCAATGTCGTCGTCTGGCCTGTCGGGGTGGGCGTAATTGAATAGTCGCCGACAGGCGAGTTGGGGTCCTTCCAATTGAAGTGTTTTCGAGACGTCCTCAATGTCCGTGGACTTCAAGCCATAACACGACACCAGCGCCTTGTTGAGCTGGTCCGCTGGGAGCTCTTTAAAGGGACAGCCGTGAGCGTCGCCTTGCTGAGGTCGCGGCATTTGGTTGCCCACGATGTAGCTGCAGCCGTAGCACGACTTGGCCTCCTTCTTGCCTTCTTGGCCGTAGATGTGGCGCAACGTGTATATGTGTCTGAAACGAGTGTCGGTGATTGTTTGGTGACTGGGTTGGTCAGAAAAGCCGGGGGCGGTGACAGAATGGAGTGTTATTACTCTTTGTCGAATTTGGAGGGGTCAGCCCAGAGGCGTTTGTGAAGAGTGGTCTGTTCTGGTAGGGACATGCCACAGTCGCGGAGGAAGGGCCACAGTTGCAGACGTCCGAAATGACGCAGGTGGCGATGTTGCTTCATGTGGAATAAGAGCCTGTTCATGCATGGTGGCAGGTACCGGACTGCCTCGCCAATCTTGGCGAGACTCAGTTTAAATCCCTCACCCGGACCGGCAGTGGTCATCTTCGAGGCGAACTCAGGCTCGTAGCTATCTAGCTTCTTCAGCACGTCCTTCAAAGAATCATCCAACGTTCCGATCAGCCGCAAACTCCGGGCACCACCAGCATCCAAACTCTTGTCTAACGCCACCTCGTGGTGACCGAAACGCTCAATCAACATGTGGTACACAGTCCAGGTCGGCAAAGTCAACTCTCCGTCTAAACAAATACCGCTATCCATCTATACACCTCATACACACTAGGCAGCACACACTAGGCAACTAGGTAGCACACACTAGGCAACTAGGTAGCGCACACTAGGCAACACACACCGAGCACACATTAGGCAGCCAAGACGCAAACACTGTGTTCTGACTCGTTAGTGGGTATGCTCTGCGTCTAAGAAATTCGTTATTATCCACGCAAATTCGCACCTTGACCGTTTTATTCCCTTCTAGGGTGTAAGGGGCTTCCAGGCCTTTGAGTAGTTCGGTCAAAGCGGTCGAGTTGCTTACATTATGTATCCACCAAAGACCCAGACGGATGGCGAAAAGTCGGGTTTCCTGTTTTCGCAGCCACTGCATTCTGGAAGGGTGATTCGAGAACCCGATTTTGAGCACGGCACTGGCCATAGACTCAATGTAGATTATCCGCGTCCAAGTCTCTTCCCGTTCCTTGTCTCCCTTTCGCTCGCTAAGCAACCCGGTCGAAGAATATTTGAGTTTAGCCAAACTCGGCCTGGTCAAGCTGGGTCTGGCTATGCCGGATCCGGAGTCCGAGTTAGTGATGAGCTCCGAGGCCGCCGGTGGAGGACCCTGCCTGGACAGCATTGAGCCCCTCTGACCAATGCTGCGACGTCGTTTTTTTCCGACAACAAGCTCGTCAACCTCCGTACTCTTCTTCGCCTCCTCCTCATCTATAGTC
The DNA here is from genome assembly GCF_000223845.1 of Gregarina niphandrodes. NCBI lineage: Eukaryota > Apicomplexa > Conoidasida > Eugregarinorida > Gregarinidae > Gregarina > Gregarina niphandrodes. Next base: position 393,019 of record NW_011645773.1, on the reverse strand, counting down.
ATCGTTTGGTCTGTTTGGTCCACGGCGCCAGTGTGGTCCACGGTGCCAGTGTCCCCTGCCTGGGCGGCGGTGCTGTCGCCGTTATTCGAGACCAAGCGATCCATCCCAGTGTCGCCCGTCTTGTCTAGTCGATAAAGAAGCGGGTAATCCTCGCCTTCCGTGTTCTCCTGGAAGTCTTGGTACACGGTGTTGAGCAGTGTGTGCACTATCACCGTCAAATCCGGAGGTTGCAGTACATCCTGGTTTATCAGTGCTGGGTTCACTATGTCTGGTTTGGAAAGTGTTCTAAAGAAATCGTCGATTCGGATCAAGACCAATAGACGTCGAAACACGTGTTTATAGAGCGCATTAGAACTAACTACGTGCGGCAACTTTGAACCGCATGATGGCAAACAGATAGGGACGTAATAATCGTGTTCTTGGTTCTTTAGACGAATGGCATGCCGAGATATATGCATATAAAAGAAAATCCCCGCCAGATGCTAAATGGTAATTTACCAAACACACGTGTGTGCGCGCGCATATAAGTAGCGTTTTTCCCGTAGTGACACTTAAATTCAAGCATGCGAGTATATCAATGAAATTGGGAGATGATCTTTCACGAGATACGTCATGTATAGTCTTCGCATTATTGAAGGAATTGAAAAGCGTCGCGCCGTCGGAAGTGCCCATTACGCCTCTCGCCAATTGGAGAGTACAATTAAGAGATTCTAAAGGGAACTATATCGGTCATTCGGCAGTCATCAACGATGGCGTATACTGGGTGGATTTTGTTAATGTCGAATATGCAGCCATCGTCGAAGGGAGCTTAAATGAACCAGGACCGATAGTAGATACCCAGGACACCTCTGCAGGCCCTCTAAAAGGGGGGAGCTCACCTGGTAGCACACCGTTGTCCTCGACCTCAAGACCAGGAGGAAGCGTTCCGAAGAGCATTTTAGTAGAAGGTACGGGGAATTTGCCAATAGCCGATCCCCCAGCCCATGTCGATGGAGGCCCTGTGGGCTCCATAAACAAGATGGTTATTGGCCACTGTGAGGCGTATCCTGAGAATAGTGAGTCTATTTCATCGCCAATGTTTGATTCCCAAGAAGATGATTCAAGAAAGGTGCAGAATTGGCAAAACCTGCCCAGCGCCAAATCACAACTAGTTGATTTACGGGCTGGGGAAGATCCTACAATCGGCCACTCCAAACCGGTTTCCTCCAAGCCGATTGCCGCCCCTGAACAAAAAGCTACTCCTACAAAAATTGACAACTTCCGGACTGGAGGCAACACCACCCGAAACAATGACACGCTGGAAACAATGATCAAAAGCGAATCTGCAGGGGATGGCCCTAGCGAAAGCGAATCTGGGGGGGGTGGCCCTAGAGCTCTTATTGGCGTGCAGCCGACAGAAAACCTCACCTCGGTCGTTGATGGTTTGCACGGTACGTCAGTCATTGACGGTTTGCTGGCGAGAGCCGTGGATACGGATGGTGTGACCGCCGGAAAGGTTGAGGCCGTTCCGGCTGCAAAGGTTGCGGCCACTCCGACTGCAAACGGCGGGACAACTCCGACTGCGAAGGTCGCTCGCACCCCGGCTGGGAAGACTGCAACCGGCGGGGGCGATTCCTTGGCGACAAAACCGGCTGAAGCCGCCAATCGAAGCGCTTCGAAAGTTGGACCGCATATTGGCCCAACGTCTATAAAGATGGTCGTCCCTGCGGTCAACACGACAGTCAAGACGGCAACCAAGACGACGGGCAAGACCACAACCTCTGGTGTGCCTGGCAGTCCAAAAAGGGCTGCAGCTCTTTCCCCGCAGGACCCGAAACGAACAGGGAAGAAAAAGGGTGCCAAGAAAGCCCGCTACCTAGTCTCGGACACGGAAGATGATAGCGAATCACACAGCAGTGGCAACACTCCGAAAGAAAAGACTAGTCGTCAATCAGGTCCTCATAAATCCAACTTGTCCGAATCTAAACCTCCTACGGACAGACCTCTAACAGACAGACCTCTAACAGACAGACCTCTAACAGACAGACCTCTAACAGACAGACCTCTAACGTGTAAGGGGGGTGGACTCGCCCCGACGGGCGGGCGACCCCCGACGGGCGGGCGACCCCCTACGGTTGGGCAACGCCCAACGGGTGGACTACTCCCGACGGGACCTACTTCGGGTGTGCAAGGTGCTTCGGGTGAGGCGGTGAGCCAACCGGTGAGACCAAAGCAGTCGACATCGTCGAGTCACGCGTCGCCGGTGGATGCCACGGTGGGTGGGCCGGTGACTGCCACAAGTCCAACGCTAATCGAGTTAGTGACGATTAAGCCGGAGCCGCGGATTAGTCATTCCCCTCCGAATAACCTGGGGCCTGGTGCTCCGCTCAGCGGTAGTCTTACCCCGATCCAAACTAATACCCCGATCCAAACTAATACCCCGATCCAAAGTACTACTACGGTCCAAAGTACTACGCGAGTCGTTCGCGGCAGTCCGAGAGTTATAACGCCGAAGAGCCAAGCCATCGTGATTGATTTGGATGATGAGGACGACGCTGAGCCTGTGTTTGTGCGTCCGTTTGCATACCTGGTCCCGGAGGATGATCAGTCGATGTTTTGCCTAGGTGCGGATCCGCCGTTGGAGTTAAGGCGTTGTTCAAATATATCTTTAAGTTTGCGAAGTTTCTCGGAAGCGGACTTGCGTTTATTTCTACCTATGTCCGTGCTGCAACAGAGGCTGAACCGGTCGAATGTGGAGTCAGTGACGCTATTGATGAACCAATATGAAAGACAGGTGAGATCCCGAAGGAATGGTGGTGTTATGGAGGCAGCCTTTGCGCTATCGGGCGAACTTGGAGACAACGTGTACCGAGAGTACGCGGCTGCCATTGCCTCACTCTGGGTACAAGGTCACCGGAGACATCTCTGGGTCTGTAAGGCACCTGCCGATCGCGTGGCCGGGCTCCAATTCGCCTTCGAACAGCTCGAAGTAGACTTCGTCCCCGTCGCGCAAATCAGGAGCTATAATCAAGAGGAACTGGGCCAAGAGGGTGTCCTTGTTCTCTGCGACCGGGCGTTCTTCAGAGAGAACCCTACACCGGAATACCCTCTCCCCTTCCCCAATGAGACGGACATGGCTGACTCCGTAACTGGTGCGACAAAGGCTAGTGCGGCAAAGGCTAGTGCGGCAAAGGCTAGTGCGGCAAAGGCTAGTGCGTTAAAGGCTAATGCCGTAAAGGCTAATGCCGTAAATGCTAGAGCGGGAGGATACCGCCAACCTTTGTCTCAGGCCGAGCGTAAGTGCTTCTGTCTAGGTAGTTGTGCTTGTGGTTTGTTGCATTGGATGGCCTCTGGAAAGCTCAATCTCGAGCCAGTTAAGTCCCAGTCGTATATGTGGACCAAGTGGATGCAGGGTTATCGAAAAGGCTTTGCTGACATGGTTAGAGAATTTTGTGGACTGGTGATTGTTGACCATGAGTGCATCCGATTACTCGCTATCAGGCGGCGCATATCTTACTGGTATGACCGTTTACTTAGATTAAAATACAGCAGCTTTGTTATATACCATAATGTAAAGTTTGATGATAAGGAGTGCGCGTTGGGATTAATCCGATTGATTAACAAAAGTGTGTGTCAGTGTGCGAACGTGAATCCGAAGCATGAAATACAAGCTGATGGACTTCCGCCTTGTGCTATTGAGCAGAATGCTGCATTGGCAAAGGTGGATGTTGAATACTGGACCATCTACAAAGCTGATTTGTTGAATAAAGGACGGCTGCTGGAAAGAAAATTCACGCCAGATCCTGGCCGATTCGCAGTAACCCGAGTAAAAGTCGACCTGACGTGGCCGACCGATTATAACCGACCGACGGATTATAACCGACCGACGGAGCAAGCCGAAGCAGGAATCCGGGAGCAGGTGTTGAAAGTTATTGCGCTACTGCAAGAGTATACTAAGGGGTTCATACGAATGGCTGTGAAAGTGTCTGAGGAGAACGAGACAGTCCAGTCACTGATTGTCTGGATCTCACGAATTGTGAGGTGCTTGATAAACCTAATCAAGTACGACTACGTCGTCGATAATAGGAAACTACTATCCAACCCATCCCTCACTCTTATGCTGGAGGGGCCGATGACGTACGAGCTGCCTCTACTGAATATTCAGGGGTATATAGAGCAACAATTGTCTATGGCTAAGGAGGGTCGTACTGGACAATGGTTTGAAGCAAAAAAATTCTTTACTGACATCCAGATCGCGATGATCAAGTTTGTTCGCGGTAAAGTCTCTCAACTAATGGGAGTTGCCGCCGTACCTAGCACCAGCGGCGGTCGACTGCCGGACAATAATTGTGCCGAGGATAGCCCCCTAGACGGATCGCTGGATTCTCCCGATTCCTCGACTTTATCCGTGTTCTCCCATGCGGCAGAAAAAAAGGCCAAGGCTAGACGTCTGGTCCACGTAGTACCCGGCACCGGCCATGTTGTCGCTTCGTACCCCATGAATCCTCTTGATATAGCCAATAGAATTCAGGCATGCACACGCGTGTTTATTCTCGGATTTATCGAAGATTTCGATCGTCTGAAATGCGAAGTGGAGACGCTTCTAGCATTCCTACCGAGGGCAAAAATTCACTTTTTGATTACGGAGTCGATTTGGGATGTTGCCAATGTTACCCGCTTGCTAGAAGACTGGGAAATCATGGACCAAGTGGCCTTTCCGTCAAGTTGGGACGTTGCAGCCTGCGACAAGGGCGTGGGCAATGCGGCAAGCGCAATAAATCTTAGCACGCATTGTCTACGGACCTTCCACCCGTGCACCCAGCTCAGGCTTCTCGACGCAGTTATCTACATGTCCAGGTACTACGCTAACCTGAATTCGCCGGATTTCGACGTCATTCTCGAGGCGGTCAATATTTCACACATCAACAAGTTCACAGAGATCGACTATTTGCAAATGTTTGCGAGGAAGTAAGCATCATGCCCGACAGTCGCACAACGCCGGCCCTCTTCCCCAAATTCACTAGAATCTTTTCAGCTTGATGTTGACGGATGTCAGACACCAAAAAGTGATATGCGACAAGCTGCGGTCCATGCTGCAGATATATTTGCTCTCAGTAGAGAGCTCAGAGAAAGTGCTCGTGTCTCTCGCGGCTTTAATGAGCTGCGGTGTGTTGCCGAAGACTGTTCGACCGCTGGCAAAGTTGGACGTCAATTTCGCGTTAAATTTCACCTGTATGGAAACGTTGTTGAGTTGGTGCCGAAAACGATTTGGGGTCCTGAGACCGGAACCAGGATTCTACACGGGAGTTGACGGCGTGGTCTTTATTCTGCCGCTGGCCGCTGCGTGCTCCATTGCCAAAAAAACCAACGCGTACAACATGTCGCTCGGCCCGCCACACAATCCCGCAACGCCCGAACCGAAAACGACTACCGGGCACAAAAAGCTGCAGAGCAAAGAGGCAGGACGGAGTGCAGGTCGTATCGTGGTTCATTTGTCAGATGAGACCCGGAGACGAGTGATCACAAATGACCCAGTTGTCGCAGACGCGCGAGCAGTTACCGATGAGGGCACGGTCACCGTGGTAAGGCGGGACGTGACGACGAGCGCTGGAGAAATCGTGATGGCAGGAGACGAACGAAACGGCCAGGAGGCGACGTGGCGGTTCTCCCGCGAGCCTGATGCTTTGCGGGCCATGGCTGACCGTGTCCTGGTTTTCACACCGAGGGGCTGTGCCATTCAGGAATGTGTTTTGGAGGACGGTACTGTTCGGTTGCGGACAGGTACGATCCGTAAGATCAGCGACGACGAAGGGCGTGGCGTATGGTCGGCTGCCGCAACGTCTAGCCAGGGTCTAGTTAGTCACAAGAAGGTGAGTCTGCTTACGGAGGATATGATTCCGATATTGCGTCAGGGCATACAAGACCGTCGGTGGCCGATATATGATTGTCTGGATGCAGTGGCGCGTGACAAGGATAATACATATTCGGCTTTGGTACAAGTAATGAGTGTGAATTTAGGTCGAAGTTACGTAACAGGTGTTTTTCTCTTCGGTGAAATTGCCGATGGTTATTGTCGCCGTCTGATTGCATGGCCGAATAGCGCTGCTGAGGTGGTTCGTGAGTGGGTACGAGTGAGCAATGGGCACCGAGGACTGTTGCTTAATTATCACCTCGTGTTTTGCGCGGCTCTACCATCTTTCCTCACATTGGTGTTCAGTAAAATTGACCGCTGGTTTGACGGCTTTGTGCCCAACAACGAGATCGGCATCACCTCCAGCATCGTCAACTGTGCCGTGGAAGCCGTCATTGCCGATCTCACGCTGTCCGTGAAACGAGTGAATGTCAATGTCCACCAATCAATCGCCGCACATATTGTCGAGTTAGAACGCGTCTACGCAACTGCCAACCTGCAGACACACCTACAGGACATCCTCAACGCAAGCATGGTCAACACAAACCTGCTTGGGTCGGGTAGCTCGGATGTACTGATCTCGGGTCTGCTTGGCAAAATATGCAGGATACTATGCTGCAATTTAGACTCTCTTCAGAGATATGTGCTTGCCAGAATATACCGAGAGACGTCTGTTGGCGTGTCTAACGAAGAACTCCTCTCCTGGGCCGTCGTCTTTAATTGCGTGTACCCCACCCATCAAATACCCGTCTTGACCGCCGAGCTGCTCAACCACGTCTTACTGGACGCCGCAAACCAACGAGTTTTTGGTCTCAGCTACGACGAGAACAAACTCATGAGAAAGATTACTAACCTTGACAATAAAGTGCGGTTGGAAACACATAGGGTATGGAAACACATGCTAGGACACATCGCACAATCAGGTCAAACACGACACCCAGATCATACACGGCAACCAGAACAAGCAAGGAGAACAGAAGAACATGCACGACTGGAATCCAACATGAGGTGGGATGGGAATGGTCGCCGTCTGCATGGTCGCCGTCTGCAGCCGCCCGTCACTAATAATGTGGCATCGGTGGATGTCTGCCGCTCCAACTCAGAGTGGACACCAGAGCCACACTCACGTTGGAATGATAGGGACCCGCAGCCCTGGAACGAGCAGCCCTCTCCGATCGAGCCAAGAAAACGCCATCTATCCACGGATATCAAAAAACCCGCCGAGAATTATTGCGACCGCTTTGGTGGGAAGACGTTCGACGAGACGGGTTACTACAGAGCTTCAACAGATGAGACATATTCTGTTTCGTTGCAAACACGGGCTCGACGTCTTACAGAAAAGTGGACACGAGATGACGGCAGGGCACGAGATGACGGCAGGGCACGAGACGATAGTAGAGCAGACGGTCGTACTCACACCAAACGACGAACAAGTCTTGATCAGTATGTCACTAAGCGAAGAAGGTCTCTTGAGGACGCACATCGCTCTGTCCCTGAAGACCCTCCGAAAGTTCGGGTTCTGGCGGACGGCAGAGTCGCTTGCACCAAATCTCGTGCAATCCGGAAGAACAGCCCACGGTGAACATGACCTCGATTATACACCTCGATTGCACCGCGCAATGTCATGCCAGCTTCCATACAAGGATTTTGCTCGGCCACCACACACGATTTCGTCACCACACACGATTTCGTCACCACACACGATTTCGTCACCACACGCTCAGTCGAGCAGTCCAAGGCAGCTGTCAGTGGCTGCACGCATCTATGTAAGGCTTAAGTTCCTCCAACACAGCAACAATGGATTCGACGGATCTGAAATGCAATTTCTTCTCTTGGAGGAGGCGAAGCAGGTCAGACCCAAGTTCGATAGAGAACGGGCAGAGAATTGGGTACCAAGATCAAGCAGGAAGGTGTTTACGTACTTTCCTCCAACGAAATTGATTTTGCCATTAGTGAAAATGGAAGCAGTTATAGTCTCTACCTTTTTCTTTTTAGATCCTGTAATGATTCTTGCTGCCTCTCTTTTACGACGTAGTGTGTCTTCCGGCGCCTGGCTGTTCATCATGGGTTCCAGCTCTTGTTGTCGTTTTCTTTCTCGAACACGTTCTGGTACTGGGACACTAACTCTCAGTGCTGGGAACTTCGACGGCTCGTAGTCTGTAGTTCCCGGGGCTACTTGGTACATCTTGTTCAAGTCGATGCGCTTACAAATATCCACAACTCCCAAAAGGTTATGAATCTCGAATGACCGGAACTTTACTCGGATATTTAGTCCTTTTCGCAGTCTTCTTGCTACGCGCTTCATACATAATCCAGCCTCGCGTGGCATACAGCCGCCAGCGGATTGTATTCGGCCTCCGTCAAACAACGATATCGTGTACATGGCACCTGTTATTTGCCCGCGCACCTCTATACGGACCGCCGGGAATATCTCCGGGACATATGAAGCATTGATGAACAGCTTGACTGCTTCATCCAGATTGATTTTCTCGTCACTCTCCAGCACCGCCAAAGCCAACACGTTATGAATCCGCAAATCCTACGACCATTCCAATAGACTAAAAATTACTTACAGCGTCGATTCGGGTAGATAGCGACTTGTAGGTATCTATAGGAAATGCGGGTTCATCGTTCCATTCTATTGCTTCCCCAAAAAAACCCTCCTTGGACATTTTATCACAAGAAATTATCCGGTCCTCAGCATGACCTGGAACGAAATTTTGAGAGCGCACACACGTGTGCTATAGAATGGAAACAGCACAATGAAAGACATATCTATCCAGGAAGCTATGGACAAAGACAATCTCTCAACTGCTGTGCCCTCAGAAAAGGATCTGTACAAAACTAACTTCATTGGGACCCCCCCGGCATCTAGAGACGACGAAGATCCACTCGCAGCGCTCGCCGCTGCTATATCGTCCCAGGAAGACAAGCAGTTTGAATCAAGCAAATGGTGGAATCACTCTCGAAACGGAGGATTGGCGGAGAGTCAAATTTATCAGACCGAGAAGAAGGTCAGCATTTCTAAAACACCGATTGCTGTTCGGAGTTTGACATCAGAGAGAAAATCCAGAAAGCATCCGAGCAGCTGCTCCAATTGCGGATGGGTCAATGCGCATAGCATTGTGCAGTCTGTGGTTCGTGAATTGGAGCAATACTACATTCCTAAGTTTACTGAACTGGCATCGAAAGGCGATCCGGTGGACAAGTATACACATCTCATGAGCTATAAATTAGCGGAGCTGCTGGGAAAAGCGCATCCGTATTTAATGATCCTGCATACACGTAAGGGAACTCTGAGCTAACCTTGGCTGAATCATGTTTTTTAGATGCTGAGAAGTGTAATGCGATACCTCATTGCTCCTGGTCTTGTGGGGAGGATTACGCCAAAATGGCGGGAGTGATGGGTTATTTATCGGAGACTCAGATGCTAAGCAACGCTTCAATATTAAGGATGCAGTGCAACATCAAGAGCAAGAGAGACCGTATACTCATGCAAAATCAACTGCTAGCTGAGCTGAAGAATTACGTGGAGCAGCTACAACACGATTGCGAACGGCTTAAGCAGGAGATTAGTGGTGGGAGACGGCGGAAGGGGCTTCAGGCTACTATGCATTGTAGCATAGACGATGTTTGTCCTCACTTGGACGACGTTGTTCCAAATCCTCAGCTTGATTCTGCACAGGAAAAGCCTAGCATAATCCTTCATCTTAAGCGAGCGGACACTGGTTTGCTGGCGGATACAGATGTGCCCGATGACCTGTGTCCGTCTCCAACCGCGGACGGCATCGTGCAATCACCATTTAAGACGGGGCATGCTAAGTCAGGTAGCATTCAAGCGCCGCCTGAACCAATCTTAACGGCGGATCGAACTCGGTTCGGGGAGTCACGAGGGTGCCTGCGTTGGGGGTGCTTGAGTCCAAGTGGGTGTTTATCGGCACTGGGACTGCTTTTGTTCGGTGCGACTTTCGGTGCGGTTGTCTCAAGTTTAGCGCACCAGGAAATAGCCGACCTTCTGGTCCGAATCCTGCTTAAGCTGAGCGAACCACCGACCCTCAAATATATGGCCTACACATGTTCTAACTAAAAATCTAACGAGTGGCTGCCGCGTGCCACGTGGCGATCCGTTCATACATCCTTGAAGTCTTGATCCTATTCGAGAACACCATATTCACTTCGGGGGCATCACCTCCACAGACAGACACGATGTGTCGCGTTTTTACTGAAGGAACGATGGCGGAAACTATAGAGTGATCGAGCTGCCTGAGCTGGCAGGTGTGAGCGAGTGAGTGAAGAACTAGTGTGTTGTGATTTGTGTGGTCGTGGTTACCTTTTAATTGTTTGATTTGTTCAGTTAAGTCGGGGTCCTGTGTGCCTCTGACGATTTTGCGTACCCTGCTAAGAGGTATGTGGAAGTCGTAGTTTTGTGAGCTGGCGTCGGTCATGAACCGTAGTTCGCTCATGTCACCCGAGCTCTTCCACCAGAGGGGTTTGAGTGTGTATTGGCCGGCTTCGTTTTTGATTAGGCATTTGCTCTTTCCTCCCTTTCTGATCTTGTTTCTAATTTTGCCGGGGAGGTCTTGAACGCCGTTGGGGAATTCCTCTCGGGAAAGTTGGAGTCCGTCAATGGGGAATTCGTACGTGGCTAGAGAGTAGAATGCTTCGGGCCTAGGTGCATCTTTGTTGCCTTCGAGCAGGCTCCAGATGTCGTCGATGCGTTTGCGGAGGGGCGCCTCCCGTTTCTTGGTGAGTGCGGATGCGGCGCTTCGAAGGGCGCCCATAGCATCAGTGCTGTTAGAAATTGCAGCTATTTCGTTGGCGGGTATGATGCAGCATGCGTTGCCTACGAGATCCGCTCCGACGGCCAGTAGTCTGATTTTTCCTTCGCCCTTCTGTGTCTTGGTATGGCCGAAGATTTTGGAGACTAGTAGAGGCAGGCCAACATCTGCGTTGCAGTCGGTGAAGACGAGACCGCACCCGTCGGGTTTCTCACAAGCCGTATAGGCGAGGAGCGAGAGTCCGAACTCGCTCAGTTTGTCGACGTGTAGCACGTCATCATGTTGCCCGAGGAACATGACGAACAGTGCGCGGGAGATTAATGTGAGCGCCTTCGCGTCAAGGCCGATCTCGGAGTAGCTGCGCGGACCCTTCGGTTTGACAAGGATGTCCCGCTTGTTGACGTTGCTATCGGTCTGAGAATTCGATTCGTCTCTCCGAGGGGGTGTGTGCAGGTCAACGGGACTGCCCTCTTCGTCGTTCCCGATCTCCGCACTGGCCTCCGAGCTGGCGGAAACCATGTCCGCGGCGCTGCTACCGCGAGTGTCCTCGGAGTCGTCGGAACCTTCTTCGGAAACATCTGAAGCTGGCACACGGCGAGAGAAGACTCGCGAGAATTGCTGCGAACGAATGGCCACACCGGACAACAACTCCTGGGCCCAAGCGACCTCTCTCGGGTTCACCGCGTTCTGGTAGTCCACATCTGAGCCGTACTCGGACGCATGGAGGTAGATCAAGGTTAGTAGAATGTGGCATACTTCCTTAACTGTAAGCGCCGAGGGCACAGAGTCTTCAGCGAAGGGCGCTGCAGCCTTGATGCACTCAGTTAACAACGCCATGGGCGAGGCGCGGATGAACATATCGCTAACCGCCTTATCAGCAACGAGCCGGCGAATCACGCGGAGCGCCGCCACGACCGTCAGTGCATCCAAGTCGTCGCCTTCCTCCAGGACGCCAAGGATGAAGCTGAAAAGCCCGTTGTCCGCCATACGCTGCGCGGCATCCGAGTAGGAACCGAGGACGGCGAAGAGGTCCAGCGCCTTGATGTATAGCTGCTCGTCCTTGAACTCATTCACCAGCGATATCGACTGCTCAACGCCCTGGTGCGAGAGAAAGACTTTACGATTGTCCACGTTTCGACAGAGCGAAGCAAACGTATCGCACATGAACGCCATGAGGCCGGCATGATTGTGCTTCCCGGAAGAAATGATATCGATTAGGGGCACCAATATCGCTCCAAAGTGGTTCATGAACGCGTCTGCATTTTCCAGCGTTAAGTTTGAGAGCGTCTTGAGCGAGACCAGCAAGAGCTCATCGGGAACCGAATCGGCGCGTCGGTAGAAGATCTTCATACAGCCACCAATATCGCCATCCAGGAACCGCTGCACGTTCGACGGCACCAAGGCGAGGTTACCGACGGCCTTGAACATGGAGCCGAGACAACGGTGTGCGGCCGGCACGTCTGCTCCGTCGTAGGTTCGGAAACACTGGAGGATGAAGGAAGGCGAGTTCGCGCGTCCGAAGGCCTCTTTGAAGTCGTCTCGCTTGAAGGAAGCATTGCACATAAGGACGCAGGCAGCGTTTGCTAAGTCATAATCGACCTTGCTGTCCATCGCGCGGTTTAGGATTCGGTTGGTGAGGTCGACCCCACCCTCCTTGCCAAACAAGGTTCCATTCTGGGGATGTCCGAGCACAAGGTTGCCGATAGCGAGACACGCATTCTGTTGCACACGCGATAATGACGCCGAGGGTTTTTCTTTCTCTGACCTCTTCAGCAGCGCCACGATGCGACGGACACCTTCAAGTCGGCCAAAGTAATTCTTGGTTTTCGTGAACGAAGCCATGAATCCGATGACCATAAGAACGTCAGCCAAAAGATCTTTCGGTGTACTCAACCCATCCACCAATTCTAACAATGCTTCCGGGTACTTCAGCTCAATAAATTCTTCACAGATCCCCTCATTGGCCATTGCCCGCAACACACGCATCAGACTTTTAAGCGTGCTTACACCGAACTCTTGTCGATCAACCAACGTCCAGACGTACTTCAGTGCATTCAGCGCCTCTGTATCGTTATAAAATGTCCGCTGAGAGCACAGCCTCGCCATAAAGACTAGACGTTCAACCATCCAGGACTCGACACTCCGAGACAACTCTTCCGCCACACCGGGATCGCTTACGAAAGGGCCATGGTCGGTTGGTACCCGAGCAACAGTCCATGACGTCACGCCCTCTTGACACTTTGCCTTTTCAGTACACCTTCGCACAACTTCCACTGCGATTGCGGCCATACCCTCCACGCCTGCATAGTCCTCTGGCGCGTTATTTACTGCATCTACCACAGCCTCCACCACTGTCTGCAGTGACTCCTCCAACGGCTGCTTCTTTAGTGCCTGCACCGCCCACACGTGTGTTGTACCTCGCGCTTCGCACAACAAACGAGCATTCAGAGGCAATTGATGCAACAACGTAAAACAGTGACAACCGAACCAGAACTCCCGCGCAACCGGGTCCTGCGCCACCGCCTGCAGCTTCAGGTTCCGGGACAGCTCCTCCGTCTCTCGATACACAAACTCAAACTCCGCCAAAAGGTCTTTACCCGCGTTCGTACCAAGCTCCAGGATCTCGGGAGAGCCTCCATTTCGGTCGATACGTGCCACCCAGCGTTTGTAGACCGTTTCCAGCTTAAGTTTCTGCTCCAACTTAGCCGCCAATAAACCCCTCAGTTTATCGCACTTTACACATAACTCACCAGTCGCCGGGTAACCGTTACTAAGTGCGTTCATCTTGATGGAGTCCGTCGCCAGAATGATCTCAGAGGTCTCTTGCATGATACGTAGGTTGTCTTCATCAACCTGGGCTAATTCCAAAGAAAGGTCCAAAAACTGGTCGGCCACGTCTTGTTCGAGTGTGACAGTTTCAAATCCCTCCACCACCACGACGGGGAGCGCGGTGCTACAGAGTGTGTTCCAACTTTGTGAGTCTTCACGCATAGCGAAGCAGGATGCAACCAGCGATCTAGCTGCTTGCTGATTGTGCGACTCGGCTTTGACTGCTTCAGTCAAACATTCAATACCTCGAGGTCCACGTACGAGATTGAATTGCTTCCGTTGCGCAAAAGCTTCGATGCAACCTCCCATACGTCGGAGTAGCCGATCGCGCACATCTTGCTCCGTCGATTCATCATCACGAATAGAGTAATACTGCTTCACCAATATCTCCAACAAATTCATCCAGATGTCCTCCGTACCAGGCACCTCAGCGGTCATGAGACAACGACAGAAGCCCGCGAAACCAGCGGCAGCCTCAGGACCTGTTTCGGCAAGTTGTTTAATCTTGTCGATATTTGCACCCCGCGAACTTCCATTTAGCACCTTGGTCAACCGGCCACTGGCATTCGCAGCAATCATACCCAGAGCATCCAGTCCATTACCAACGCTCTGACCATTACGTCTTAAATTCCAGACAATATTCCAAACAGCTTCGGAAACATCGCCACCAAGTTCGCGCACTTTGTCATAGTCATCGCAAGTCTTGCGAGCGCGTTCCAATGCCTCTACCGCCTCCGTGTTCCGCGAGAAATGGCCGATGAATGAGATTATCGCTGTCGCAACGTCCTCCTGGTTCTTGTAGCGGTAAAGTAGGTCCCAAGTGCTCTTCAGGAATTCGTCGCTGTTAGCAGTTGCCAGCTTAGCGACCGCGCTATAGGTCACTTCGCTAGAGCAACAGAGCTCCAACGTCTCGTACATGTCGCGCAGGAAGTTAGAGGACTTCCGCACACACGATGATTTGCCCGAATCATTGATCATGCCGATCGCAGTATGTGCGAACCCAGACTGGATGCAAGTTTGGACACCGTAGTTGCTCATCGGGTCGTCCGCAAAGCGGTGCGCCAGGTTCTTAACAGTGAGCGCGGCATGCTCCAACAGTTCCACGTCATTACCCAAACCGGGTAAAATTCTTGCGAGTGCAGAAACGGCCTGAGGCGCCTTACCGAAGGCTGCGTCCACGTCATCGGGGTGACAAAAAACGAAGGTCTCCAACTTCTGCAACACTGATGCCAACTCACTCTTCCAACGATCCGGCTTCCGGTCGCAAAGATCAATTACCTCCTGGAAGTAGTCGTCCACCAACGCGTCACCACCTAAGTTACCAAGTAGTTCTCCCATCAGTCCCTTCATCTCCGTCGTACTACCATCAACAACCAGTGCCTCCGTCACCGTACCCAGCAGGTCCATGTCCTGCAACCGTTTCTTGTCTACTTTGGTGGTCAGCTTGCAAAGCATACCCAGCACGGTGGCCGTCGAGTCCGCATCGTCACGACAACCTCCCAGATTCCTACCCAGTGCGCGCACTGCAAAGTCCAACGCATTACTACCTCCACGTTTCAGCATGGCCTGACGCAGCGCAGTTCCGTCGCCGTTTGCGCTCACAATTCGCTCGAGCACTTTGCGGCACCAGATGGCCGTCTTGTTCTCGTCTTGGCCGTAAGAGTCGAGACAACGGATGACGGCTTCGCAGCCG
Organism: Gregarina niphandrodes; assembly: GCF_000223845.1. NCBI lineage: Eukaryota > Apicomplexa > Conoidasida > Eugregarinorida > Gregarinidae > Gregarina > Gregarina niphandrodes. The sequence goes on along the minus strand of NW_011645773.1, from coordinate 377,829 downwards.
CCGGCTTCAGCGAACTTCTGAACAAGCTTGTTTTGGTGACGATCCCTTCCGACCATTTGGAAGATGCAACGCAGCGCGTCAACACGTTCGGTCTCTGATGTACTATGCTCCAAAACCTCAATGAGGCGGGGCAATGACGCATTGAAGGCGGCGCCGTTGAGGGTTTCTTCAGATGCCAACAACCCCACCGTGGAAACAATGCCCATGACCTGTTTCGGATCTGCGGCGAGCTGCGGGAGAAGTTCGGTAAGACGCGCGCTGAACTCCTGTGCACCCGGCGCAGCTGCGGGGTTACTCTCATTGGTCAGTAGACAACGACCGGCCTCGAGGCACTGAGCTACGACTTCACTCGCCACTGCGTTGTCTTGCTGCAACGCTTCCTCCAAAATGGTCTGTATGAGAGGGATGGCCCCGCCTTTGAGCAGCATGGAGCTGTGCGGCTTTCCCACGTTACCGACATTGCGTAATGTCTGTACAGCACCCAGCGAACACGTCTCCAAGTTCTGGAAGGGTACCGCGGGCGCCACTTTCATGGATTCGAAAAACGCATTCACCGCGTTGCCCACACCGTTCTTGGCGGCGAACTTGGCCGCGTCCGCAGCCGCTGAAAGTCCCGCAAGTGTGGCCAAAGCCTCACCGCCGGTCTTGACATCGCGGTTCCGGCCGGCAATTTGCAGTGCCTCTATTTGACTCAAGACTTCATCCCGTGCCTGGTCCTGTGGCATGAGAATAGCTTGACATTGTTGACAGAGTTTGAGAACGTCTGCCTTGGACTGGTAGTTTTCTGAGACCATCTTGAGCACCTCCGTGACACCCGCCCGACGCAGCCCGTCTACGTTCTCGGGTCGCTTCTTGGCGCAAGTGAGGACCACCCTTAGTCCCACCGCCTGGTACTCTTCGATCGCGCTACCACGACTCATGGTACCTAGCACTTGCTTGGACGCGCCAGACTTCAGGAATTCCGGCGACACATCGCCCGAGTTAAGTGCCAGAATTACAGATAGAAACTGCAGACACGCAACTTGTGTCTTCCGCTGCTCCGGATACTTGCGCATCAACGTACTAATATCACCCATACATTTCTCCAAACTGCCCAGTGCTTCAAAATGATCCAACTGTGTTACAACCGTCGCACATCGCACGATATCTGTCACCACCGAATCGCCTGTCGAGTTCTGTTCCTGATCCGCAATAGCTCGACATCCTGCCGAGTGTGCGATAGCCAGCAGCCGGTGAGGTTCCTCCTTCAGCGGTTCTTTATTGGACACGATCGGAGCGAGTGACTTAACACATGTCAAAACGTGTGTAATCAGCTGACGCTGCTCCGGGAAGTATGGGCATTGGCATACATGTCCCAGTGCCTTGATCAAACCGTCCAACGACTCTGCACCCACTCCATCTGTGCCGGACAAACTACTAACACCGTGTACAGTAGCACAAGCATCAACACACTCCCGGAAATGTTTCTTCGGCTCTTTCGAGAGCTTAACCAGCTGATCAATCGCCTTCTGGATATCTGCAGTTGAAGCGGTCTTCCGCAAATACGTCTCACATGCTTTAACTATGTGTGGTATATCAGCAAATGTCATCGAACAACGCAATACCGCCACAGACAAGTCCGACTCGACCTTGGCCAATGGCCCGCCCACCTCGCTGGCCGCCGACAGCATTTGTAGCATGGGCAATAACGCCTCCATCTCGGCGCGATTGTCGGCTGTAAGTGACTTTAATCCGTTCACGATCGCGGGCAGGACCTTTATCAGACTCTCCTCCTTACGCTCCCTCATGAAGGTCTCGCAAATCTTTGCCGCGGGCACCATAAGTCTTTTGTCTGGCGAACTAAAGGCCACTTCGACAGCCTCCAGATCTGCCGGCACTGTCGGCAAGTGCGATAGCAATTTGAGGGCTGCCATAGCCGTATCTGGGTTTTGGCTAGGGGTGACAGTCTTGGCAATTATCTCAACTGTTCCTGAGTTGACGCTGCGACCAAAGGCAGCATCACTGGAGCTGAGTGCGCTGGCAAGACCATAGACTGCCTCACTCAAGTCGTCGGACATGCCCTCGACGCTCTTCAAAAACTCGCGCACTTTGCCGCTCGCCTCCTGCACATTCGCCTTGCCTACTTCCTTGGGGTTGTTCGTCAGTAGTCCGGTGAGCATGCTGCAGGCTGCCTTGACGCTGGATGCCTTGGCTTCGTCTAAAACGTCATCACACTGGTTGAGTATGTTACACAACGGACCAGCATCTTGAAACGAAGCTGTGAACGCACTCGAGTGCGATAGTGCAGACAACAATTCCAACGCTTGCAGAGACTCTTTTCCACCCTTCCCGATTGCTTCCGCACTTTTCTTCAGCTGCTCCGGGCCAACCAAAGCGGCAAGGATGCGCGAAAGGGTCTCAGTCAGAGCCTTTTTACCCCGTACCAACTCTAACAACTTGAGGACAACGCCGGTTGCGTCTTCATGATCCGGATAGCCACCGGTTGGTGGTAGGATAGCGAGAACGGTGCCCAGTGACTCGGACAAAAATTGTAGTGACTCAGAATCGAAAGCATTGTTGCCCTGGCGTGAATTCTTGTAGAGATTGTTTAGTAACTTAGTTGGAATTTTTAGGTCTACTATCTTTGTGGACTTAGGATGTTGACGTGTATAAAGGTTCAATAGCCCGCACACGACAGCAAGATAGGGTCTTGTAAACTTGGGAGCGTTTAGTTTCGTGTCAATGTGTTCGAGTGTAGTGTCTTCGACAGTGAGCACATTATTTTGTAATGCTATCCTCACAATGCTGTCCAGTGCTGGCCATACCGATCCATCGGAGGGCTGGGAGACTATGATGGATGCATCCACCACACCCGCCAGCAGTGTTGCATAACCTTGATCGATCGCTTGCTGGATCCCCTCCTCATCTGGATCCTGATCGAATGCCTTCGTTACCCCACTTAAAATCTTAGCCAGATGATGCACAATATCTTCGTCACTCACATACTTCCCCAGTAACTCCACCAACACTGACACTAAACCATTCTGCACTCCACTGTAAACATTGTCAACGTAATGTCGGTTATTAGACGACGTAAACTGAACAACAGAACGCAAACTAAACACCAACACTCGCCTCTGATCCAACTGACTACGCAACTGGTCCACAGCACCATCTACACCGGCCTCGGGCTTCCGCTGCTTCACTCTCATCTCTTACTTCACAAAACAAGAACCCACAAACACACCACCAAACCACTTGGCAAACGACACCACGTCCTCCACCCTGCTAACCCCGTTCACCCTGCTAACCATGCCGCATTCGATAAATGACCAAATGTTTAATACAACACCCACCCTCACTATCTATACAAAGCTATGTTATCCGTCGTGGCCTATGCCCCTGATCTCTTAAACCCCTCCCCTCCCCTCCCTCTCCTGATCTCTTAAACCCCCCCCTCTCCTGATCTCTTGACGCTATTATATCAGAGCTATTTTCTGCTTATCTCCCGACAAGTAGATGATGACTCCTCCTTCCTCCAGTTCTTCCAAAGCTGTGTTCACTTCGGCGGTTGTCCACTTTTTACACTTCGTAATTAATGCGCTTCTGTACATATCTTTGTTCCCCTTATTCATTTCCACGGAAAGTAATTTCCATAGTACTCGACGAAGTCGATCCTCTCCGACAATGTCGCTAATGTCTGCATCCTGAATGATTATTTCTTCACCTTCAAAGGGGTCGAGAGCAGCACTACCAGTCGCTGCCTGACGTTCAATATTTTTACTGCAAACTGGAGCGGCATTCTCACAACCTTTCAAGTAGTGCTGCACAACGTTGAAAGGATGAGAAATATACAACTCATCCACGGAGCATGGTTTGATGCAAATAGCCCTGAGATTGTTAGCAATGTAATTATTGCAGTGTGTCATACTGAAGGTATAGTCTGGAATCCATGACCTGGGGGATGCCAATGATTCGGCATGGTTTTCTAACATTCTCACTATCTGGTTTAATTTGGCTCAGATCACTTTCGTACTGAGATCCCAAGTCGGTTTTGAGCTGGTAGACAACTGGCATGGAACCAGTGCCATCTTCAAATGTAAGTTCCCATGTGTCCTCTGCAGGGATTTCCACTGAATTGATCCACCCCACCATCTCACAGAATTGATATTCCTGACTGAGGGAAAAGAACTAGCGGTTTTATCCAGGGACTTAACAGTGGAAACAGAGAATTACCTCCCAACCCTCACTAGTGAGGCTCTGGGAGGTGACCCTCGACAGTCTGACTTACTCATATACAGTAACTCTACCGTCTGCGAAGGCCCCGGTGGCCCGCCACTTATTCAAGCAAAGAGCCACCGTAAGGGGTACAACTCCCGGTCTGAGAGATTCCTCCGCGAATTTGGTAGGCCCCGAGATTTCCTCTTGCTGCGCTCAATAAACATCATCAAGAAATGAAGGGTGCTCCAATAGGTGTGTTTTAGTCAGTGGTACATCACAGTGTAGGTCAGTACAGAGTGCCCTATCTCCTGGGTAGGGAATGATATATCGCCGAGGAAATCGGAGCCTCCAAACATTTTCGAATGAGTGCTAATTCTCCTGAGATAGAAGGGCTAATAAGAGAGCTAGATGGCAGCCTAACAGCTTTCGAACAGCTATTGAACAGTATCAACAATTTCAACCATGATGACCGAGAAAGGAAGTTGAAGAAGTACCTACCCCAACCCTTCCTCTAAGACACCACTCACTCTTTGTGGCCTAGCCCTTGTGGCCTAGTCATTGTGGCCTAGCCATTGTGGCCTAGCCATTGTGGCCTAGCCATTGTGGCCTAACCCTTGTGGCCTAGCCATTGTGGCCCAGCCATTGTGGCCTAGCCATTGTGGCCTATAAGCGGAAGGCTAGCTGCTTTCCGTTCCGTACTCACGTGTCTGGCTTGCAGATGTCAGATTTATATCACCTCAATTCGGACAACCAAGGATGCTGTACAATTGGAAGCGCGCAGCTTGCCTCCCATGGCCTTGCCGAATCTGCAGGACTCCATGCGCAAACGTATGGCTAGATTTAAACAATGCGTTGACCTTTACGAACATAAGAAAATGGAGATAGATAGAGATGTATTGCAGGCAGGTAAGTACTGATAGTCGATGGCTGATACTCGATGGCTGAATTACATTATTTACTTGATCGAATGATTAACCAAAGTTGCACACACGTAGTCAGATTCACATTCGGGCATTATAGACGACACTGACTATGGCGTGGCGGGAACAGTGAGGAACGACGTTCAGCAGCTTGCCGCTCAAGGTGACGCCCTGCAGGATCAGACAGATGCTGCGATCACCAACATGGCCGGGCTGGTAAGTAAATTGGGTTCCCACCTGACCTCACCCATTCAGTGTCTATGCCGGTTTGATACATTAGATTTTGTAGGTTACCGATGCACAGGAGATCGCCGAACAGACAGACGCAAGGTTAGATGCGCAGACCGCCCAGATGCAAGGAATCGCTGTCCAATTGGGTAACGTTCAAAATAATACCAAGGCAGCAGGGAAAACCGTAGCTAACATTGCCCGGGGCGCCGCCAGTGATCTATGTATCCAGATTCTCTGCGGTGGGATCGTGGTATGTACAATCACCATTATTATTCTCGTCAGTGTCTAATGAATTAAGTGCTGAAGGTTAAATGCTGAAGATTTCAGTTCATCGGCGCTGGCAGTGATCTACCAACACTCGTAATGGTCGGCAAAAACATGGAGACGCAGATCGAAGCCCGTAAATTTGCGTTTGTACAAAGATGGCCGCTTGCACACACGTGCGCGCTTGCACACACGTGCGCGCCTTGGCCGAATAGTAATTTGGATCGGGCGAATTAGATCAGGTAATCCAGACGTACGCCCTAGTACTCTCAAATTTGGGCGGTTATGCCAGGTTTGGACCACTTTCAGGGTCTTGGGTTCCTTTCATTGTAAGTTCACCTGCTCTGCTCGCTTGGGTTGTTTGGAGACACCTCTAAATGTGGTGGAGACACCCGTTTGACATTTGATGCAGGAACGACAGCCTTTGGTAATGGCTTTGTCAATGTTAGTTGCTTGTCGTTTCACTACGGGCGGTGGAGTGTCATTGACGGCTCTCTCATGGCCGGATGCTTGGTGATCCATCACCCCACATATTTGCACTACCGTTGGAAACTGGTACATTTGGCCAATAGGCTTTCCTCAGAACTGGTTCCTAAGGTCTTTGCACCAGAACTCGGGTCGGGACCGGAACTCGGGTTCACAACCGAGTTCGGATCGCCACCTGAGCTCGGGTCAGCATTGGGTTCAGTTCCCACATGGCTATTAAGCTCAAGTGGACCGTCAGCCTGATGCGAGGGGACAGCAGCGGAAGGGTTGCGCCCTGGGTGCACGGGTCCTGCCCACTTGGTCATCGTAAACTGGGATGTGGGACTGAAGTTGTTCTTTAAACCGTTATCCAAGCCGCTGCCTTTGGAGCCCACTGCTGAAGGTGGTTTTCTATCGGAGGCCTCTGCGCCCCGCCCTCCACCCAAATTGCTTGGGCTCGAAGTACCGTACACACCCGACGTTGAGGACTTGACGGTAGACCGCTCATCTGACCCGTCATCATCGTCGTCGATCCGGCCTGCGTTCACAACAAGGGGCCAAATGCTTTGGTCCCTTCTACCCCCTTTCTCCATCGATGAGGAACTCCGCACGAGACGCGTCAGGGCTGCCGTTTCCGTGTCAGATCTATTTGCGTCGAACACGTGTGGGGACCCCGCTCCCCCCCCAGATGGTGACGCAGCGGGTGTTGGAGCCGGACCGAGTGGCTTCTGCCCCGTCCTAGGCGGCTTGTCGGGCGAGTCACTGGCAGGAGACCCTAGACCGAAGGCGTGAAGCAGACCCGGCGCACTTTGCCGGGCCGCCCCGTTCGGCAGTCCAGGGAGCCAGTTAGGCCAACTCGTCCGGTGCGGGTCCAACTGCGACTGGTGCTGAACGCCCGGCTTCGAGTCGGGTCGCGACGGGGAACCCGGAGGCAAGACCGTCTTCGGGGTCTTGGAACCTTGTCTCGGCTGACCGGGACTCGGCGAAGGCGCGGGACTAACCCTGACTGATGGATTGCGACCTGCCGGTTGCGAGGGCGGTCCGCCAGGACTGGCCGTGGCTGGGCTAGCCGCTAGTGAAGGACTAGCCGCAATCGACGGGCTACGTCCTGCCGGTTGCGCGGGCGATCCACCAGGACTGGCCGTGAGCGTTGGACTGGGCGCTAGCGAAGGACTAGGCCGGGAGAAGGATGAGGCGTCGGTGAGGGGCTGGCCGCAACGGATGGGCTACGTCCTGCCGGTGGCGCGGGCGATGTAGCAGGACTGGCCGTGACCGCTGGGCTAGTCGCTAACGAAGGACTAGGTCCGGGAGAAGGATGAGGCGTCGGTGAGGGGCTGGCCGCCACCGACGGGCTACGTCCTGCCGGTTGTGCGGGCGATGCAGCAGGGCTGGCCGTGACCGTTGGGCTAGTCGCTAGTGAAGGACTAGGTCCGGGAGGAGGATGAGGCGTCGGTGAGGGGCTGGTCGCAATGGGTGGGCTACGTCCTGCCGGTGGCGCGGGCGATCCACCAGGAGTGGCCGTGACCATTGGGCTGGGCGGTAGCGAAGGGCTGGGTGCTGGAGTTTTTGTGGTGGAGGGAGTGATCCTTGGAGCAGTGGCCGATGGTGGGAAGTGCGACGGTGGCTCACTGGACGCGTCAGAGTCAGTTGGTGGGTTCTCCTTTTGGGTGGTGTTGCTGGATGAGCTGGTGGTTCGGTAGCGGAGGGCGTCATTCCACCGTATGGGTTCGACATCGCTGGACGAGCAAGAGGCGAGAGGGACGGGGTCATATTCCGGTCGGAAGTTGGGGGAGGGTTGTGAGGGCGGGGAAGGTGAGGGGGTGCGGTGTTTGGGTTGGAGAGGCGTTTGTTCTTCGTTCCAAAGCGCGTTATTTGTTTGTCGCACACGTGTGTGTGGCGCTAAGCGCGCACTGGAAACTGACGAACCGATGGACCGGCGTCGGTCTGTGGTTCTGGAGACGCGCCTGATGATAGCGGAGGCCCGCTGTAGGTCGTTCTCGCTCACTGGCTCCGTGCCGCGCACCAGAGAGGGCAGGCTTAAGACGTCGAGCGCGCCCTCCAGATCCGCCTTGCCCAGCGAGACAGCGCCGAGGCCAAGCCCGGCGAGGACGCCGCCGACGCGGCGTTTGTCACAGTGCAGCTGGGCTACAACCTGAGCGTCCGGCGCTTCGTACTCGCTTTCCGTAAAGTCGAGGGAGACGCTGGCGGCACTCATCACGTCCTCCTCGTCGGAGCCTTCGCGATGGCGTTCGGGGTGGTAGACGAGATCGGAAATGCGCCGAGAGCCCCTTAGGAGCCGCGAGCTGTCCTCATCCTCCCAGCCTCCGTCGGCGTCATCTTGATCGGGTAGGAGTACGGAGTATTCCGCTCGGTCGTGTTCGAGTCCATCATAACCGGCTCCCTCGTAGCCGTCATCGTCGTGCTCCCTAGGGTCCGGATCGGAGGGGCCTTCGTCCGGGAAGCCTGGTTCACAGAACAGGTCGTTTCGGGGCAGGAGCCAGTCCGGAATGTGGGCAATAATCCGGTTGAGGAGGAACGGTTCGTCGGAAGGACGGTCGTCGTCGCTCAAGGACGCTCCCCGCGTTCGGTGTCTGTTGCGACGACGCCATGCGGCCCGCGAGCTGCGTCGTTCTTGGAGTACGTAGTAGCGCTCGTGCACTGTCGAGCACAGCAGCGCCAGCGAGACACCGAGAAGTATACGGGTCGCCAAGACTGACGACACACCGGCCAGGAGTAGAGGGTACAGCAAGACGGAGAGTGCAGCACATGAGAGACATAAGCACTGGAGCACAGGGAAGTGGAGCGGGTTCAGGTACTCCTGCAGTGCGAGGTACAGGTGCGAGAAAGGCACGTTGTTCCAGAAAGGCCAAGTTAGCAGCCCCAAATAGCCGCAAGCCGTGCAGGGGTAAAGAAGCGTAAGTAGTGCCAAAGGTTGCAACAGGGTCACCATTCGACTCAAGAAAATCGGCGTCGTCTTGGCGGCTATCCGCGCCATTGGGACGGTCCCGAGGAAGCTGAAGGCGTTAATCCAGACCCAGAATGGCGCCAACTCGGCATAGATCACTGGGAAGGCCACGAGCATGTGCACTTTCACCACGATTCTCACGCAGAACGAGATCAGCAGCATCCAGTAGATTAGGCTACTAACATTCGATGCTAATGATTGGTGGTAATGCTTGTTCACTGGCCCTGAATAGTACTTCTCGGCCATACGTCTGAACACCCGCATGCGTACCATACAGGAGGAGAACCGGCCTTCTCGAGCCGGCTGATTCCTGAGCTGCCGCCTCTCGTCCATGCTGAGTAGTTGCTCAAACGACCGCTTTGGCAACATGAAGAAATGAACCAAGGACACCAATAACATGGCGCCGATAAGGATACATCGCCCTGAACTCCATTGGATGCCAAAGAAAACCTCCATCACTCGACTCCACATATCTGGCTCCAGTGCTGGGCCTCCGGTAGAATCCATCTGGCCCACCAGGCCGCCAGAATATATCTTGCTGTCAGAATCTTGCAGCGGGGAAGAGATCAGGCTCTGAGAGTACACCTGGACGTAAAGGGGGCTGTGAGGTTGCGATTCGGGATAGAACGTGGTCAAGAGGAACCAGGGAACGAGTGTTGAAAGGTCGCATGTCACCGAGAGTAGATCGAACACCAAGTTTGAGGCGGGACTGAACCATCTGGATAACTGCAGGTGTGCGGAGAGGGTGAAGCAGAAGACCAATCCTAAGCAGAACACTCCGAGGTACATGAACATTCTCCCGCCTTCAGCTAGAATGAGGGCCCAACCGAGGGTGAACAACAAGCTCCCGATTGTTCCAGTGGTCTTGGGCGACATGGCACTGATGAGTTGCGATATAAAGGCACTCCCCAAGAGGTTTGCGGCGATGCCGAGCGTACCCATCCTTACCCAAGGCGCGTTCAAACCTGACAGCCCTGAAGATCGTGTCCATGTACGTTTCCCTGCAAAGCTTTCTAGTGGAGGTCCGTCCCTCCAGTCTTGTGAAGCCGCAGGGTCTGTGAGGGGATCGGAACCTCCAATGCCCTCTAGCTCGTCTTCCAGCTCGTCTTTTGGCTGTCGCGCGTTACCGGTAGCTGCGGGGTCGGGAACATCCGCGGTGTCGGACACGCCCGCGGGGCTAAAGTTCTTCTTGGAAGGAGCGACAAGTTTCCAATCCTTGAAATGGGACTCTTCGGTTTGTTCCATGAACATTCCCAGGGCCCAAGGGTTGCCGACCACGTAGACCGAGCAACTACTGATGAGCCCATAAACGACCAACAGCACCCAGCGGTTCCATTCCATCAGGTGCACGCGTCGAACACGACGGTGATCGGTCAATGAATTATACTAGGTGTTGGTTGCAGGCAGACAAGTCATTGCCGACAGAAAAGTCGTTGCCATACCTTACTGGATCCATGGGGGTCTACACCAGGAGATTTATTGGGAGGTTTGTTGTGGAGGCGTCACAGAGCTTGGAACAAGCGGCAGTCCGCGCGCGAAGAGGCTGGCAGATTTATATCTCGTAAAACGATGGACGCCCAAATCCGTCGGCTCATCCTCCAATACCGAAAACAACAGCAGGGTAAGCTCAGTGGCTGAGGCAGATAGTTCTGACTTGCAGGTCCAGGGAATGGCCAGCCCAATGGCCAGGTGCCGGGAGGGAGTCAACTGCCAGGACAGGGACAGCTGCCAGGACAGGCGCCGGGGCAGGGTCAGGTTCCAGGCCAAGCTCAGGTGCCGGGTGCGATGGCTGGAGGTCAGTTGGGTGGCGTGCAGCAAATGGCAAGTTTACAAGCGCAGCAGCAGCAGGCTGCCCAGCAGCAGCAAGCCGCCCAGCAGCAAGCCGCCCAGCAACAGCAACAGGCAGTCCAACAACAGGCGGCCCAACAGCAACGGTTTTATCAACAGCGGATGCAAGCCGGTTCTGCACAAGCCCACGGCGGCCAGGCGGGCGTCTCAGCGGTCGGCAGCGGTGGCGGGACGGCGAGTATGGTCACTCAGCCGGGGCAGTCGCATGCGAACGGCGCTCTCAGTGGCAACCAACTGGGTAGCAACCAATTGGGTGCCAACCAACTGGTCGGTAACCAGCTAGGCGGCAATCAGCTTGGGGGCAGCCCGGCGACGATGATAGCCCGAGGTCCGCAGCAGCAGTTGAGCCCGCAGCAGTTGCAGCAGCTAGCGGCGCAGCAGCAGGCGCTGCAGCAGCAGAAGCAGCAGCAGGCGTTGCAGCAGCAGTCAGGTGTGGCACGTACGCGTTACGCGCAGCAGCAACAGCAGCTGCAGCAAGGACAGCAGGGGCAGTTGCAGGCAGGACAGCCGGGCCAGTTGCAGGCAGGACAGTTGCAGACAAGTCAGTTGCAGCAGATGAGTGCGCAGCAGCAGGCGGTGTTGGTGCAACAACAGCGTTTAGCGGCGCAGCGACAGCAGCAGCAGCAGCAGGGGGGTGAGGGTGCGAGCAGTGCGCCGCACCAATACGTGAGTCAATTGGCGGAGAAGTTGCGACAGGAGCGTGAGACCCGTTTGGGTGGTGCTGGTGGTTATGAGAGGACGAAGAAGCGGCCGTTGGAGAATGAACAGGCGTTGTTCTGGGACGAGCCATTGTCGGCTCGGTTGGTCGCTGGTTTATCGTTATTGGAGGCCGACAATGCCTTGACGGCGAGTCATGGCTTGGGTGGAGCTTGCGACCTTTGGGCCTTCCTTGACCCCATGCCTTCACCCGCCACCTGTGGCACGCCTAACGTCTCGAGACTCCGTATGGGCGGTGTCGATGGCTACAAAGCCGGCGGCGGTGCCGCACAACCCACACCTCAAGAGTATCTTTACGCCGAGTGCTCTCTCTCTGGCATCATCGACCTCGAAGAAAGCCCGGGGGCACCTGCACAAGTCTGCCGTATTCTCGCCAACCTCTGCGACGTTCAACAAAAAGGACTTTGGAAAGATGAATGCTGGAGAGTTAGACTAGACGAGGAGGGCAATATGGTCTTCCTTCAATCCGCACAAAGATCCGCCAAAGAACTCTGGATCAGGAGATACCTACTACCCATACACCTACAACATGTCTTGTAAGACCACCACACTGAACAGCACCTCCGGACGTTCGTTCCGGACGTTCGTTCCGGACGTTGGTTCCGGACGTTCGTTCCGGACGTTGGTTCCGGACGTTCGTTCCAGACGTTCGTTCCGGACGTTCGTTCCGCCCACAAAGCGAGGGCTAACACACGGCGTCGTTCAACGTCGTTCAATGTCGTCTTTACTGCAGCGCCACGCGGATTTACTCGCCTCAGTATCTGGCTGTACCGCCTCAGTTTCCCACTAACGCCAGACTCGTCAAGGAAGCCACCTGTTCACCAAGCATAGTCAGCTTATTAGATGGCATTGGCTTCGAGTAAGCTATTTCATCCGTTGCATAGTAACCTGTTTGTTTTAGACGATGTCCTCCTAACGATGTTTACATTAAAGGAGTTTTGTACCATATAGATGCCGGAACACCAAGACACGTGATTATCGTGATATCCAAGATTTATACGAATCGATATTTATCAGAGGAGATGTTCCCTGGGAAATTGTTTATTGAAGCGAAAGCACGTAGCGAACGACCCAGCATGATGAACACCTTGGCCCAAAGCTTAACCGATATTGCTCACCGACTACGACCGTAATTTAACACAATTAGCACCAGAGAGAGAAATGGCACGAAAGAATTAGGACGTGCTAACGATTGCGCCTTTTACCAAATTTGGTGTTGGCAATATTGTCGTGGCATGTTGGGTGGTGGCATGTTAGAGATGGGTGGTGGCATGTTAGAGATGGCGGGGGCAGGCAACTGGTTTCGTTGTAGTCACGTGAATTTATTAAAGGCGTAGTGACACTCCTGTAGTTTTTCACGGGAAAACTTGGAGGACGATGGTGAAGAACACACACAGGTGTGTGGGCGAGGAAGGAAGGCAGCGATGAGGATTACTTGCGTGCTAGCAGCGATTGGTGCTGCTTCGAATCATGTGCGACCGTCTCCGGTGACCATTCCACAGTTGAGTACGGCAGGTGCGTTGGGTGTGGGGAAGCCGGTGTTGCACAAGCACGGGTTGATTCAAGTTGAGGTACCCGTTCGGGGTCTTGTTAATCCCGCAGCGGTCGCTGGAGCCCCATCGTACGCAGTGAGTGCACCGAATAAGGGCCGGGTTGTGGATCAGACGGAGCCGACTTACTTTTGCAAGAAAGAGGGCTTCATGTTGGAAGGTGACACATGTGTGAAAACTGATGTAATGGAAGCGCGTTTCGTGTGTCCTGGAGGGTTTGACATCGTGGCAGGAGAGTGCACACGCCGGAGTGCTTTCCTACAAACGTGTCCCGAAGGTTTCAGTGCACAGGAAGGTACCTGTGCTAAGGTGGTTACAGCTGCATCCATCCCCACGTGTCCTGAAGGCAGCTACGAGACGTCTCCTGGTTTGTGTGAACGTCAGATCGTGCAACAGTTGTCACCCATGTGTCCAGAAGGAGTTTATGACGGGGCCAATTGCATCGTCCAAACCTTTGCCGAAGCGCGGGCCTTCTGCCCCGAAGGCTTTAGCTTCTTCGACGGCGCTTGCATCCAGGAGGAAACATACGATTGCACACATCATTCGGTTGCACTCCCCCGCACGGAAACCACACTTCTCAAGACACACAAACTTGGAGCTAGCTTCCCCTACCCACGACAGCTGCACGAGACCGCGGTGGCCGCGACCTCGGTACACCCTCCGCATGTTGCGCATCCTCCGCATGGTGTACACCCTCCACATGGTGTACATCCTCCACACATGCCTCACCCACAGCATCCACCACACGACTGTAAGGGCACGGGATTGTCAGTTGCGGATCGTGCTGCGTGTGCGGAATCAACGGTTATTCAGCCGACGCGGACGACGGTCACAATGCAGAAGACTTGCACACGAGTTACGTCCACAGCCCTAGTATTCGCATGCGATGAAGGTGTGCTTCAAGGCCAACGATGTTTATTGCTCACTCCTATGGCACCCCAAATGGTGTGCAACTACATCGGTGACGAATCCAACTGCTATACAACAACTCGGGTTGCTGCCCTTAGTGTGTGTCCAGAGAATTACACACGTGAGTGTTCGGCCGGTCGTTGCGAATGCGCCGCTCTTGAAGCCGCAGCATTTGTTCAAAGCTGCCCATCCGGCTTCGCTGAAAACCCTGACGGCTGCGTCCGATCGGCGCAGGCTAACATCGTCTGCCCACCCGGCTTCAACCTGCAAGGCGAATCGTGCATCCGCTTTATCAGAGAACCAGCAGACTGCGTCTTCAGTGTCACATACGAATGCGAACGATCCAACGGCGAAATGTGCTAACCGCCAGAACGTATGTTTCCTGTCAATGTGACCTCGCTGAATGTGATGCGTGAAGTGTCTTTTTTTCCCACCAACCTTGCCCAACCGAGCCAAAAGTCCTTATGGAAAAGAACAACATTAGCCCAGGGCGCTTGGGGCGTACGCAGACATGCACTGGATGTCTCTCGGGACGTCGCTCATGGGCACTGGTAAATCACGTACCAGTGAAATGATGTGTAGCTAGGGCAAGGGGCGATTCCGGGCGGAGGCCGGAATAGTACTAGCTATCCAGAGAGCTAGCGAGTTGGACCAAGCAAAAATGCAGGCGCGACTCTGCCATGCTTAATCGACGACTCCACCGCGCTCACCTTACGAGCGCGACCTCCCCGAAGAGACTGTTGTCCCTGGAAGTGCGGTCTCTTGGAGACGTGGTCTCTCCTAGCAATGAGCAACGTCCGCTGTGGAATCCTGTGCGGTGGACCACGTCTGTAGTTGCTCTACTGTGGATAACTGCTCACGGGATCGGTGCGAACCCTGCCTGGAAAGAGACCGCTTGAACCCAGTTTGTCCTCCCTCTTGGGGCAGTGCCGTCTATATAACAGGAGCCTTGCGTTGCGCGAGCACTGTATAGCCTTATGGCACAGGCACCTGGGTGGTGTCACTCACGTCATGACACGTGTCCCCAGGTGATGACATGCATCCGATCAATGGTCGCGCAAAGCCATATCTATTGCTTCTGACCCTTCGCGGGTCGAATACCAGCGGAGGTCGAACAGCGGGATGTTGACTACCAGTAGGCTCTGCTTGGGCCCGGGGTGATTTCAGCCCCGCGCAAGAACCCGGTTGCGAGGAACCTGGCTGCGAGGAACCTGGTTGCGAGGACCGTCAGGCTGACTACCGCGTGACGGTGATTTGTACGTCTAAGTTACAGCTATTGTCGTCGGAAAGACAGTTGGCGAGTGTTTCGCAATGGGGGTCGAGGCTGATGGCGTAGTTGTTAAATTCTTCCCGTTTGGAGAACATGGCATCGAGTGTGGTGGCGGATATGCTGGAGTGGCCGTCGAAGAGCATTTCGTGTGTTTCTTGTACGGAGTCTCCGAGCGTGAAGCCATCCATCATGAGACAGGCGTCTATTCGGTCTAACGAGCTGCGGCGGCTGAAGTTGGTCGCGTCGGATTTGTCATCATCGGTTTCGAACGCGGGCTCTGTGGCTGCCAAGAGCACCTCCATCAGATTTTGCTGTCGAGCCAACAAGTCGTCCAGACTCGTCGCCGGCAGCGTCTTGGGCGACCGCGGCGTCACTGATGTCGGTTCACTCAGCAAGTGACTCGCACTCAACAAGTGGCTAGCCGCCAACTCCATACCGGCAAACTCAGATCCGCGCCTCTCCAACGGGGGACCCAACGCCAAGCCCAACCCTGGGCCCTGCGCCGGATCCAACAATGGACCCTGACTGCTCACGCCGAACCGTTCCGCGATCTGTTCGTACGCAGTCATCGGCATCCCGCACACCATCAGCGACTGCGATCGCGGCTTCTCCGTCTGATATACGAAACCATAATAGGAGAAGACGAATTAGCCCAGGTAAAAGTGAGCTAACCCAGGGAACACGAACTAACCCTAGGGGAATCGAGGGGACGCGAACTAACTTAGGGGAACCTGGGCTGACTTAAGGGAACGCGAACTAATTTAGCCGCAGGTGACGAGGGCAGGGCACGTGGGGTGAGAGTGCATAATGAGGAGAGCAGTACAAGTGAAGCAAGGTGAATAGTTGCATGATAAGATTGGACGGTGAGGTTACCTTTTCTAACGGTTTATTCCGCGGTCGTTCGCCACGTGGGTCAGTGTGCCAGTTGAGCAGTACAGGGCACTTCCCATCGACAGAACTCAAGGCAGGTTCCCAAGGTGCTGGTTGGGGGTCGTCAGTGTCACTTTCCTCCTCGAACACGAGCGACGCGGGCATGACGAAGACGGCGGCCGGCAGCTGCGAATTTTCCAGCCGGCTGCGTTTGTGAGTAATTCGTCGGCGCCTTGGCTGGCTCTCACCGTCGTCCGAGCGGCTGGAATCGTCTTCCTCATTCGGTCGCTTCCTTGAACCCGTCTTTGCCAACAGTTTCCGCGTTTCCACCGGTCGCCGCGTCAAATCCTTCCGGCTGTTCTTCAACTCCACCGTCTTCATCACCGTCTTCGCCGCCGTCACAGTCCTCGGCGCCATCTTGTGTTCCACTAGTGCTGCCTTCCCCTCCCCTTTCACCTCCCCCGCTTTCCGGCTCTCCCCCACTTTCCGGCTCTCCCCCGCTTTCCGGCTCTCCCCCGCTTTCCAGCTCTCCCCCGCGTCCCCCGGGTCCCCTAGTTCCTCTTCGCCAGCCCGCGACTTGGGTTCCGTGTTCTCCTGCTTCAACAACACCGACTCGTCCTCACTGTCGCTCGGACTGCTCCCCGCCACCTTCTTCCGCGTCGACCCCAACCCGCCCAATGTCGACCCAGCGGGTGTCGACCCGGCTGAAGTCGGCAGTCGTCGCCGCTTCCGGTCTTCCCGTGACGCCGCGGCTTTGGTCTTGCTCGCCGTCTTAGTCTTACCCACACCCGACCCCGGACTTGGTCCCGCCGGTCCCGTTTTGGACTTCCCCTTTTCGGCCCCGCCGGCCTCCACCGCTGCCACACGCTCAGCCTCCCGTTCCGCCGCCTCACGTTCCGCATCCATCAACGCCTTCGCTTGCGCTAGTTGTTCCTCGACCGTCAGTCGCGGTACCGCCGCCGCGGCCGCCTCTTCCGCCCGCCGCAGTCGTACCGACCTTCCTTTTTCCGGAACCTTGCCCGACCCCTTGGTGGTCGGCTCCGACCCCAAGGTGGTCTCCGACTCGCCCTTCAGCCCCGCCACAGACCCTTCCTCCCCTTTAACACCTTCTGCTGCAAAATGCGCTTCGATTTCGCTCGCGAGCAAGTCCTCCTCCTCGGCCTTTATCGTCGTCATCGCCATCCGGCAGGGCTGGGTCATCGCCTCCTGGGGTGGCTCGACGACGGTCACCGTCTCCTCCTGGGTCGGCTCAGTCACCGGCTCTCGGGACGGCTCGGTCACCGCCTCTCGGGGCGACTCGGGCACCACCTCTCGAGGCGACTCGGTCTTCAGGGGCGGCTCAAGAACACTATCGCCGCCCGGCCGGTCGTCGAGAAGCTCGCCCTCTTCCGACACACCTCGCTCTGTCTCCGACCCTTCTGCCTTCAACGCTAAGGCGTTTCTCCCCGTTTCAACTCGGGGCTTGCTCGTGCCCTTCGCTGCGGACGCTATCTTCTGAGACTTCTCGGCAGGCAGTTCACCTTTCACTGGCCTTCCAGCTTCAGGGTCAGGGGCAGTCGGGAGCAGTGGACTAGGCGATACACTCGAACCGGATCGGCAGTCTGCCGCCGTGGTCGTCTCAGTAGACGTAGACTTGACTGCAGTGGGCATGGACTTCACTGCAGTGGACTTGGTCGTAGATTTCATAGCAGTGGACTTCATCCCGGTGGACTTGACTGCAGTGCGGACGGCAGCAGTGGAGGCCAGTTCTGGCTCCGTGGACTCCGTCTTGGCGGCTCTTCGCGACCTTCCACCGCCGCCTGGGTACGGCCGAGTCGGCTTTCTCTGACTGAGAGAACCCACCGGTTCGTCTTCTGAGTCTTCCTCCTCCGTGCCCGTCGTGAGAGTCCGCAGGATGGCCGCATTCCGTGCCGCTGCTTCTCGCTGGCACTGTCGAGTAGGAATCGGGCGAGATGAGCGGAAAGCAACTCTCGTTACCTCCGACACTAAACTCTCTTCAAGACTCTGCATGATGTCGCTCTCCATAGTAGTCTTATCCTCAGCAGCTGCCTTGTCCTCTTCGGCAGTGTCCTCGCCGGCCGTCTTGGCGTCTCCACCGACCTTGGTATCCCCGGCCGCCTTGCTGTCCAAGGCATGTCTCCGGTCGGTCATGGTGGATTTGCCATCTAGCTTTTCCTCAGCTAGATTCTTGGTATCTACACCTTTCGCAGACGTAGCGACTGTCTTGGGCAGAGCTCGATGGGAAGGGAATCCCTTTACCTCAATCTCCTTAATCCGGGTCATCATGGGAGCTGGGGCGTGGTCCGACTCCAAGCTGGATCTTCGGCTGCTGTTGCGCGACGACAAAAGCTCTTCCGCCTCCTCCACCATGGCGCTTAGCTCCGCCGCGTCCTGGGACGCAGCCTGAGCTGCGGTTTTCTTGGTCCTCGGCGGACGTTGTCGCAGTCTCGAACGGGGGGAAGCCGTCCCCTTTCCCACGTCACTCCCTTTACCTGACTCACTGTTCTTCGGTACACTGGAAACGTCCTTGACAGTATCCACCGTCTTAGCCCCATCCACAACAGTCTTATTCGTCTGGCCTTGAGACCCCCTGTTGTCTTGAATGAGTGTCTTAGGGGGCTGATCAGAAACCTTGCCTTGCGACTTGGCTTGCAACCGTCGTTCCATCTCCTTTGCAGTCAGCTTAGGTCCAACTGGGCTGGTTCCGCCTGTTGTTTTGCGGGACTTGGCAGCTGGGGCCGCGACCTGGGGTTCTTCGTCGTCCGTTGGTAGCAGAGGGTCGATGGCGACTGAGCAGCCCGGGCCGTTCCTGTTCTCATTGAGAGGCGCGGCTCTCTCCTCCAACGCACCTTCTTCAACCGCTCCTACAGGCCCCGCTCCCACAACGCCCATTCCTGCAGCCCCCGTTGTTGCGGCTCCTCGGCGGTCACGGGGGGCGTGGTCGCGTCTGACATCACGAACTCGACGTCCAACCTCCCGCTTCAACGTACTCCCGCCGGAGGACTCCGGTACAAGCGCTTCCGCCGGAGCCTCGACGATCTCTCCCATCTCCGTCTCCGGCGCAGACAGAACCGTCTTCTTCTTCGCACGCTTCGGGATCTTCCGTGTCGCCAACAGCTCTGCATGCTCCACAACGTGCGCCAACAAGGACTGGTTCAAATTTACACTCTTCTGGGGCGACTCCGGATCTTCCGTAACAGCTCCTATCTGGACTCCAGTTCCCATCTGGGGTCCAGTTCCCATCTGGGGTCCACCTCTCTCTCTAGAAAGGTTCTGGTCCACGTCTTCGGACGGAGGCAGGTTCTCAACGTCCTGAGAACTTTCACCCCAAATTTGTGACGGAGCCTGCTCCGTCAGGCGATCGCCCTGAAGGGAAGCAGGTCCCTCGTTTGCTGCAGCCAGTGTTCGATCACCCGTTTCTTCCGCTTCCCTCTGCACGGGAGGCTGCTCCCCCTTCACAGGAGGCTCCTCTCCCTTCACCGGAGGCTCCTCTCCCTTCATAGCAGGCTCCTCTCTCTCCACAGGAGGCTCCTCTCCCTCCAGAGGCTCCTCTCCCTTCACTCCCTTCACAGGAGGCTCCTCTCCCTCCACAGGAGGCTCCTCTCCCTCCACAGGAGGCTCCTCTCCCTTCACAGCGTTTTGCGACTCTGCGAATACGTTGAAATTCAGCTTGCTGCTCGTCCGGTCCTGAACGGCGGGAATGACAACGGGGGCCGCGGCTTCGGGAACGGCCGCCGGGGGCGCCTCTGCCAGGGCCGCCGGCGGAGGGGACGGAGCGGGGTAGGTGGGAGGGTCGGGCAATTCGATGTCCATATCGTCGGAGTCCTGAGAGTCTTGTTGGGTCCAGCCGCTCGGACCACCGACATCGGTTCTACGCGGTAGCAGTGTGTGGTTGTCGAACTTGGGCAGCGGTGGGTCGGGAACGTCTTCGTCAATGGCGCCTTCCTCACTGGACGATGAGGCGGGCACCTTAGGCACAGGTCGCATGGGCACATTTGCCGCAGAGTGCGATGCGGAGAGAGGAGGTTTTGATCTCGTCTGTTTCTCCTCGCCGCGGTTCCTAGGGGAGCCGCAGAGGAGGCCGCCCGAGCCAGATCGTGTTCGAGTGCCCCGCTGCTGGCGATAGGTAACTCCAGCTGCAGCGCCACTCCGCAGCGATTCCACTGCCGTAGAAAACCCGCTCCGGAACGGCTTGGCGTCTGACGGCTTGGTTTCAGGAGGAACTGTAGAGGTGTGTCCGATCGGCCGCCGTTCGGGCTTGGGCCATTCGCACTGGGGCCGCTCGGGCTGGGAGGGGGTGGGAGGTGTTTTGACGGGGGGCATAGGCGGTTTGGTATCCGGAGGACTCGGAGGCTGCACAGCGGGAGAGGACTGGGCCGATTCCGGGGGCTGGGTCGCGACAGGGAGATGTGCACTGGATGCCGCCTTTTTCGGAATCGTGATGTGCTTGAACTCCCGCACAGACACAGTCACTTGCGGCACGATCCGGTTCTCGGGGGGCGACACAACTTGCTTGTGGTCAGCCCGGTGTTCGTTGCTCCCCACAGCCGACGCCTTCTCAGCCGGTACGTCCTCAGCTGAGGACGGACGTTGGGGAGCTGCCGACGGCGGGGGCTGCGAATGTGATTCGGAAGTCTCCGATACAATCGAACAATCGTTTTGTAATCCCATACTCGTCAAATTCTTAATAGGATCGCCGGCCGGGTTCTTAACAGGATCGGCGTGTGGTGGAGGGCCACAACGATTTTTGCCACGCTCTGCATCTTGGCGGTTCGATTTCTTGGGCACCACGCAATCTGAAATCCTTATATTTCCCGAACAGGATGCTCCTGAACTGGAACATGTACGAGCCTTTCCCTCCGCGGTCGACGGTCCCTCGGTCTTAGGTCCCTCCGTCTTAGGCCCCTCCGTCTTAGGCCCCTCCGTCTTAGGCCCCTCGATCTTGGGCAAAGGCGGCGTGGTCAAATTGCCAGCGCGGGCAGAGACCGACGGGCCAAGAGAAGGGGTCGTCTTCTTCGGAATCGGGCGCTGCGCCGCGGTACCGAGACTGCTCCGAGACCCGCGGTGCACCTGGTCGCGCGGTGCACACCTTTCGTTTCTAGCTGCGCTCTCCTCCTCGAGCAAGTCCTTGGTCGAAGCTTCCTGTCGCGACGCGTCCTGCTGCGACGCGTCCTGCCGCGACGCGTCCTGCCGCGACGCGTCCTGCCGCGACGCTTCCTGTCGCGAGACAGCCTCCGCCTTCGTCCGTGGTAGGTCGCCCCGTCCTGGGTTGCTCTGGTCATTGTGTCGTGCGGTGTTAGACCTCGGTCCCACGTTGGACCGGGGTTCGGGGGTGAGGTGTTCCGTAGGTGGCTTGGATTGTTCGGCGAGCGTGTCATCCGCCGGAGATCGACTGAGAGTCGGCGGTCGGGTCCCAGGTGGTTGCCGCGAAGGCTTGCCGTCCGAGGCTTTGTTTTCAGTCGCGTTCACAGCTGTTCGCGGGTCGGTCGGTCTTCTGCGGGGCGCCAGGTTCTCTTGTTCGCCGCCGTCCGGTTGGCTAGTACCATCCGCCTTACCTCCCTCCGGCTTGGCTCCCACCGGTTTGGCTCCCTCCGGCCTGGCTCCATCCGCCTTAGCTCCTTCCGCCTTGGCCAGTCGGTCTTTATTTCGGGTCTTGGAGGGAATCCGCACGTTCCGAGGGAAGGGCGCGCGTTCGCTTTCGGAACTTGAAGAGGACGGTACATCCGGGAGGAGAATGTCTTCAGTGGAGAGCTTTTCCAGCGCGTGCCTCGCCGTCCGATGACCCTCCGCCGTCCGATGACCCTCCGCCGTACGGTGACTCTCTGCTCGGAAACTCTCACTGCGCTGCGTCTCTACACGGTGGTTATCCGGACGGTGTCCTGGCCTAGGGCTGCCTCCCGCTTTTGCTTCAGACCGCGTGCCTGTGGCAGTGCCTTCGGCAGCCTTAGAGTCATGTCGTCTAGATAGGGAGTCTTGTCTAACGTCATCCCGACCGCGGACTCCGGGACCTTCAGCTGAGCGATCTGTTTTTCGGTCTTCCGTTCGTCGGTCTTCCGTTCGTCGGTCTTCCGTTCGTCGGTCTTCGATTCGTCGGTCTTCGATTCGTTGGACTTCCGTTCGTCGGTCGTCGGTGGTGCGTTGGACTTCGTCAGTGCTGTACCTCCGATCCGTAGGTTGCCGGCGGTCTCGATCTTCGAAGGTCGCGGATCTATCGAGTTGGGGCCTCCCCCGGTAGTAGTAAGACCGGTCTTCGTCCCCGCCGGGCCGGGTCCAGGCACTGGTTCCCCGAGCGGCAGAGTAGCAGCTGGACCTGTCTAGTTTGGTAGCGTCACCTCTGTCATTGGTTGGTCGGTCGCTGGCGCGATCAATAGATCGTCGTCTGCTCTTTCGCCGCCGTCGCTTTGTACGAGCTTCAGCCGCCGCTGTGGGGACAGGAGGAGGAGGAGGAGGCGCAGCCACCACACTCGTCGGCAGTGCCTTCTTCTTCTTCGGTATGACTATTTGATCACTCAGCATTTTGACTCAAGAAAAACCTCATCCCCCACCCACCCCTCCCTCCTTCCTTCCTTCCTTCCTTCCTTCGCCGGAATCCCGCAAGCAAATTTTGCAGTTAATCGAGCCATGTCCCCATGTCCCGGTCGCACGCAAACCTAACGGTTTTACTTTCTTCATTTTATGCGCCTGCTTCTTGCACTTCACTGCGCACTCGCCGTCAGTCATGTCGCTGCCCCGACACTCTCGCAAGACGAAGTACTACCCGGTTACACTGTAAGCTATGTTCACTCCTGCCGTTATCGTCACGCCGTCTGCGCCGTTGGCTAGCCTTAAATATCGCTTGCACCTAACTCAGCTCGCCAGATCTTTTCGCCCAAAGTTTATCGCATCGCAAAATAGTGTGTGCACACGAATTATATCCTTCCATCACGACGCAGAATCACATGTACTGCTCTCACCGCTCGCGTCACTGCCTCCAAGTTTTTTACATTGGCCTTAGGATAACAGGAGAACGGTAAGTGACGAAATGAGGACTCATTCATTAGCGGTGAATTAGTCCGTGCTGTTAACAGCTTTATTCAAACAAGTCAATGAGGAGTCTATTTCGACCAGGAATTCAATCAGCCAGCTTCAACACCAGATGGTAATATCACTGACCTGACCTCTGCATTATTGATTTCCCTGTCTGCCGGTTAAGAAGCTTTCAAGCTCGCGCTCACCAAACACGTGCTCTTGCTTTACTAGACACCTGCTTGATCCAGAATACGGTCAAAAAGACGTTGATCTACGCGGAGAAGCGTAGAAATCAGTTACTGTACCAGTAAGTTTCAGCAGGCCTGGATACGTATGTCGATCTATGCAGATGCGCAAGCCACTACCCTCCACGTCGGTTCAGCGATGGGGAGACGCAGGGCTTGTTAAAGGATGTGTACAGAGTTTGGGATCCGATGGAGGAGGTAGGGGGTCCTTCCCAGTGGCGTAGAGGTGAGCCCAAGATTAGTTGGAATTACGGTCCTCTGGCGATCCAGCAGAGCGCTAACTGGTCGTCTAAAGACACGTTGCGTTCCACAAAACTGTTGCTGAAATCTCTTGTGTTCCAGTTGGGCACCTCCCTATTGATGAAGGTGGCTGTGAGACCTGATACCTCAGAGGGAGCTGAAGCTGGCTTGGTATTTGGGTATGTTGATCCGAGCAATTACTACTATACGTATCTCAGCTTGGGGGCGGACTCCGACGATGCCGCAAACCAGTGTGGTTTAGAATTCGGTCGAGTTCAGGACGGAACAGAATCATCAATTGCCTACATGCAGTGCAAGGTGGGTAGCGGGGGCCTCGGTGGGGGCTATCACTTGCTGGCTGTCCAGAGCGACCCTTTGTCGTTCAAATTCTTTGTGGATCAAGACGCCGTAGGGCAAACCGTTCTTGGTGTTGGAGACTACCGCACAGGCTCCGTGGGGCTTTTGTCGAAGTCGAAGCCGGTGTCCTTCCAAGAATTTGTTGTAGGAGGGACCGCCGAAGAGTCTCAGGCTCTCTGGGAGGATACCTCAAGACCCCGTCGGACCTTCAGTGTGGTTCAAGAATATAACGATCTGGAGTCGAAGTTTGACTCTGCCGATTCCAGGGAAACTTCAGCACCACCTGGATCTAACAACACCGAAACCAAGAACGAGTCCGCCTATAGATGCGTTACCTACCAACCTAGCCACGTAGACAAAAGGCAAGTCCTCCCCCCTCCCCTCCCCCTGCCCCTCCTCCCCCCTCTCGTTAATTCCTCGCTTAATTAAGCATGTTACAGTGACTTGGTATGCTTAATGCCTGATTATTGGAGGTGGATAAATAAGGAAGACCAGACGGAATTACAGTCTATGAGGGACTTACGAACGTCTGACGTACCCGAGTATTGTTTAGTCAAATATTGGTCCTGCCAGGACAGTGAAATTTCAATACGGATGACGTTCCATAGTGATGGCGAAGGTGGACTGGTGTTTAGAGCCCATAACGAGACCTTAAGAACCCACTTGATGATCGAGACCATGTCTCAGAAGGTTACTCTCTATCAACTAGTACCTGAAACGGGTCTACAACCGTTATACCAAACAATAAGTACCATTCCTCTACTGGCCCATGAAACCAACACTGTCAGGGTCCGAGATGTGGGAGGACGTATCTCAGTCTTCATTAATGAGGAAAGGCTCATAGACGCCGTCATTCCAAACAAGGCTGAGGCCCTCCTTAAGAGCCGAATTGCCTATGGAGCAGGCTTTATTCTCGCCAGAGGCAGTGCAAGCTTCTCCGGTCTGAAATTCGCTCCTCTCTAGTCTCGTCACTGGCGCTCTTTACATACATGCCGAGCCCACGAACCATTGTGAGCGGGCTGAAGCGCCGGTGGGTTGGATCATCAGTGAGCTGAAAGATCGACGCCGATTGTTGAGATGGATATATAGTAGCCAACTAGTACACAGCCAAGTAGTACACAGCCAAGTAGTCCACTATCCGTTGGGCTTGTGTCCCGAATAATACAGAACGTTCTGGACCCGTCAATGAAGGTTCTGAACCCATCAATGACCAAAAAAAACGTTTCTTCGTTTGTCGTGTTGTATGTGTCGACGCCTTTTCACAGAACGCGATGCCTAGATCGAGTGGGTCTCGTGATCACATGTGTGTTTAGGAACTGTGTTTAGGAACTTTGCTCTGCCTAGGAACACAGAAATGGGGTTGGGTTAAAAAAATTGGAATGATAAGCACGGGAGACGGTTTTCCTAATATTCTACTTAGTCTGAGAGGGGAAGATATCAATTTATACGATAGGTTACTTGGAGGCTATGGGATTATAGTTGGGTGTTCGGGTGCGTTTGATGGATTATGTGATGATCTACTGGAGCTATATCGGATGTTAAGTTTGATATTTAAGTCTCATGTTAATTTGGTTGGTTGTATTGTGGTGAATGATCCTTTTGTTCTGAAAGGTTGGGCAAGAAAGCATAACATCAAAAATGATATAATCTTCATATCGGATTCGAATGGGACCTTAACGAAATTATTGGGGTTGCAGGTTAGTAATGAGATCCAGCGATTATATGGTAATGGTATTGCTGGACATGTATCGCCCTCTACGTCGGTTGTTACACAAGAAGATACTGGCGTCTACAATGACGGGATTGTGCGTCGTTGTAAGAATTTTATTGCGCTATTGAATCCTAGTGGAATTATCCAAGAGCTCTTTATAGAAAACTATTCAGAAGAGCCTTATCTGGCTATTTCGAAGAGACTGAATATTCCACTCCAAGCAAATCATCTCACCCAAATTCGTCTAAGACTGCAGCACATCCATGACAAGACAATTTTTACTCACTACCGCCCTTCTGACTACAAAAGTCCTATGCGACCTCTTACCGCCAACAACATACCAGACAAGCCCGGGCATCGTAGTAATGCTCCAATCTCCGCCCATACAACCTCCGCCCATACAACCTCCGCCCATACAACCTCGGCCCATACAACCTCGGCCGATCCAATCTCCGCCATTCAGTCCGAAATCAGGACCCCAAGGAACAATGGACCGGCACGGGATTACGGTTCGCCCAGAAAGATCGCTCGCGACCAGTCAGGACAACCTCGTTCACAGGAACGGTCCGTTGTCAGCGAAGACCAGCCGTGTCCGTCACGACTAAAAAACGGCAAAGAAGCTAGCGATCACAAAAACACAGGAACGCACGTCCAGACAAGCAAAAACGAAAAATACTACAATGAACCACGACCTGTTCGAGACCACGTTCAAGAACCACATGAGAGTGATACCCGTATTCGTGAGCCTAAAACCGAGCACGAAACGGAGCAGGAGAACGAGCACCCATTACCGCCTGTCGAGCGTAGACGCAGAAGCAGTGTTTTGTACACACCACCAGGTTCTTTCCATTCCACTGACGAGACTCGTGACGAGACTCGTGAACGTACCGAAGCTGGCCGCACGGACGCGGACGCTGATTTCAGACACCGTAAAATTTCTGGCCATGGAGACCCCGACCGTAGGGATCCTCACCGCAGGGATCCTGACCGCAGGGACCCTGACCATAGGGACCCTGACCATAGGGACCCTGACCGCAGGGACCTCGACTTCAGAAACACAGAGACCAGAGACACCGTCAGCAGAGATCCAGAGACCAGAGAGCCTGGCTCCGGATGCCCTGGCAGCGGAGACACCGACGGACTAGCGCCGCGCCGATTGCGCCCGTCGGAGGCGGAGGGTACGTCGTCGGGACGGCGGTCCTGCCAAGGGGTCTCACACCTGGTTCCAGGGGGCGAGGGTTCGGTGGAAGGAGAGTTGCGGCCAGGGGCGACCGTGTACGAGCGTCTGCCCACGACGAGACAGTCGGAATCAGCCCCCCCGGCAAGCACGGAAGTGGAACGGACTGGTGAGAGGGGCGAGGGCGAGAGAGGCGTAAGTGAGGACCAGTCAACAGCTCGTGACAGCCAGGACGATTTGCAGTCGGATATGAGCGACGACCTGAGCGACGAAGACGTGGACCTAGGGAGACCAAAGCAGTCACATGCGGACGGGTTGGTGGTTCGACCGAGCAGCCAGCCGTGTCAGTTTCCTTTTGTGCGATTGAGGGGCCGTGTAGTACGGGATGTGGCCAGGCCCAGTGTGCGGTTCGACTACGAGATGAGTCAGGACGTATTTGAGTACCAGTTGGTCTTGGATCCGGATTGGAACGTGTTCAAGATCTATGCGAAGGACCTAGGTGTCCTGTGCCTAGACGTGGACCGTGTTACTCTCTTTGACCGAGCAACTGGGGTCAGGTTACAGCACATCGATACACCACGGCCGTCACCTGACTTCGAGTTCGACGTTGAGTTCGTCGTCATCGATCCTCACCGAACCTTCCCTATCGCCTACCCGAAAAGCAGCCCCGGCTCACCCGTCAGCAGCGGGTCTCCGAACAGCAAAGCATCCAGCAAGGCCTCCAGCAGCGACCACGGTCCCTCCTCCGTTGGCACGCTATGCATTATCCACAAACAAGTCCCTATCTCTCCAGCCAGCGCTGAAGAGAGTAGCGAGAACCCGCCGCGGAGGGTCGTCTTCTGCATTCCTCTGGTCGCTGGCGGAAGAGACAATTTCCTCGCAAATGTACACTCGTACTTGGAAAAGAGATCCATCCGACCTCGTCAATCTAACACTGTCCACCATCGAACCGACGAACGCGGCGTCAACCTCCAAAAATATACTTCGCCCTACATGCACCTCCTCCGGTACGATGCGCCAGCCTACTACACCCCTACCTCTCGACCCAACGACATTTGGTAAGATCCCTCAATCCTCCGTCCGTCCCTCAATCCCCTCCCTCCCTCTCTCTCGTTCTCTCTCTCACTCCCTAGCTCCCTCTCTCCGTACCTCGCTGTTCAATTTACGGTAAATTTTTGCGGCATTCCAGGATTGTTTCCGAGGAAGTTTGCTATGTGGAGGAAAGCCACTTGAGAGGCATTCTTGACCACACGGCCCCGACGCCAGCGGCCACCGCAGAGTCGGTTCAGGAGCTAGCGTTCCGTATTGCGGCGGAGTAGAATGGCGTACTTGTTCTCATACGCTCAAGGCGAATGTCGCGCGCGCCCTCCGAACGTCCTCAATGTGGCCGTTCGTGGGTCGTTCTGACCTGTCCTATACGGGCAGCTTGGCGGTCAAGGTGGCACCTAGTTCAGTTGGCATTCTCGTATTCTTTCTGGATCAGTTCTTCGGTTAAAAAATCAACCGAGGTTGCTGGTCAGTATCGAGCTGATGGGTTATGAATGTGCTGGTAGTTCGTTGATTGGTCAAGGTCAATTGGGTTTGCTGGCTTTAATATTTTGAGTAATAAAATCTCACATGTAGATGGGCAGAGCGTGCTCGAAGGTTGTACCCCAGGAAGTCTCTCTCACTCTTTCTACGCCACGGCAACAGCATAGCCCCGAGGAAGATGACCTTCTACTCAATGACCTTCTGCTGCAACTCGCCCCGGACACGACAGGACCCTTCCGTTTCGTTACCAACCGACTGCAGCTGAGCATACAAGAGCTCCAGCCCAAGGCCAGCCTCGACACCGTCAGGCCACCTCATGAACAAATACTCGACCTCCCCCCATTAGCTAGTGCTTTCGAGGTAACTTTCACCTTCCAGATCCATACCTCTTCTCAGCCCACTGCAACCTCACTCAACTCACCGGCAACCAATTGCTCAGACCGAAACTTCTCCGGCCCCGCTGGGAAGGTAGGCCCCACTGGGAAGGTAGGCCCCACTGGGAAGGTAGGCCCCACTGGGAAGGTAGGCCCCACTGGGAAGGTAGGCCCCACTGGGAAGGTAGGCCCCACTGGGAAGGTAGGCCCGAGTGTTTTCTTCTCTTAGTTTTATGTTAGCTTGTATGGATTACGTGTCAGAAATTTGGAACCGAACGGTGGCGTCTCTGGACATGACCAGAATAACGGTAGTGCTGTGGCCGTGCGTTCGCTGTTACATCGGCCATCTAATACACCGTTGATGAGGCCTTCTGAAAATCAGTATGTGGCGGTGGTTAGTTGGGATAACAATCAGCGTTTCATTAGGACAACATTCGTCACATGTGAGGCGGATGGTTCGGCGGTCTTTCCGGGTCATTGGTGCTTTGTGTGGAAGACGCAAGACCCTGGCTGTGAAAGCTCTTCGTGCACGAGTGGTCCGACCTACCCGTCTTCTACAACATACCTTTCGGGGAATGGCATTAACGGCCATCCTTCTGCGAATGGTCTTTCTTCGGCGACCGGCTTTTCTTCGGCGACCGGCTTTTCTTCGGCGACCGGCTTTTCTTCCGTGACCGGGTTGGGGATGGACTCGGGCCCGGGTCGGTCGGGTGGCGAGTCGGCGGACAGGGGTGCCAGTGCGTTGATGGCATTGAGGGAGCGGTTTCTACTGATTGCTCTGTTCAAGATCGAACACCGTAGGCACGCGACATTATTGGGTTACTGCAAGGTAGACATCTTGTCGATTGCCGTGGGCCCGATACACCATGACTTTGCTCTGGGAAGCAGCATCCGAATCCAGTTCGAAGGGCGTCTCACGCAAATCTGTCGGCTGAACTGTGTACCAGTTGAAGTGCGTGCACACATCGATGAAATGGACGCAATCCCAAAAACGGCCGCCACTGGCCCCCGCAAGACCGCCCCTGCCCCTCGCAGTCTGGCGCCGAGCGACCCCGAGGACGTCGGCTTCCCGCCCAAGGCTAAATCCGTCGCCTCGCTCGTACCGCCCGATAAAGGCCGAGGAGCCGACAGTGACTCGGGAGGCGACGTTTCTGGCGTCCGCTCAGCCCGGGGCTCAACCTCTCGCGCTGCAGCCGGCGTGGCAGCTCTTGCAGCCGGAGCGGCCGTGCCTGCGAACATGATCGGACCCGCGTTGGGAACAAATTTGGGACCCGACGCGGTGGCGCCCAACGTGGCGACCGTGGGGAGTCTGGTGGCGGGCGCCGCGGGGCTGGGACTCGGGCCCACCACCGCCAGTTCTTCCCGAGCGACTGTGGCGGCGCCGGAGGACCTCGCCCGCGAAAAGAGTCTTCGGAAGGAGGGCACATTGCGTGAAGAATTGCTCCGCGAAGACTTGCTGCGAGAAGACTTGCACGCGACCCCCCCGCGAAAAAGTCTGGGCGCAAGTTCGGTTTCGGCGGGTGGCGTTGAGACCCTAGGCGCAGCGTCTGTGGCGACGGAAACGGGCGGGCCAGCGGCACTGGAGCGGAAGGCATCGGTCATTGCGGACGTGGAGGCCTTGGACGGGCCAACACAGCAGCACAAGACCGACGACGAACGCCGACCTGTGAAGGCCGAATGGAAAGTCGACTTTTGTGTGACTGGGCTCCAAGATGCGACGCCCGCTTCTTCCAACTGGAGCTCCGTCACCGCGACGCCCTACTGGTTCGTCCTCGACGAACAGCGTCCTGTCCCGCCGGAGGAACGCTTCATACTACCTCTCGGCGAACGCCCTCCGGGTCCGGACAGCCAGTCCGCAGCAGCGGTCGGGGTGAAAAAGCCGGACACGGCGCAGGACACCTACTTTACGTTGGCGCAGCGTTGTCGTCAGCACGAGGGAGAAATGTTCGCGAGCCAGTTGCCGGCCGCGCCTTGTCTAGAGCCATTGTTTGTGTGCACTACATCTGAAGGGATTCGGGAGTACTGTCTGCACGTGCGCCTGTGGAACAAGCCGTTGGGTGTGGGGCCGGCTAAGTTGTACGGTGAAGCATGGGTGCCTTTCTTTAAGTTGTTCGATACGGACATGTTGAGTTCGCGTTCTTTCTGGGATGTGCGGTTCGACGAGGTGTTATGGAACGATGGGCGTACTGTCGGTCGTATCTCATCGTTGATTGTCTTCCAAGACATTCCGCTTCTGCGTCAAATGTTTACTGGCGTCTCAACAGAGCTCGGATATCGGCGTCTTATTTCACCAGGACTGCTGCACATCCAGGCGACGAGTCGTGCGACCACGGCATCGAGTGTGGAAAGTATCGAGGAGGTACGCACCTTGAGCGAACTAACACAGGAGTTACAGAGAAGCTGGTTGAAAGCCAATGTGCTACATGCTGAGAAACTCTCGTCGCAAAAACGTTACTCTGAAAACAACAAAAATGACAACCGGAATAGCATCGGCGTCATCTCAGAGAAGATCATTGACCTCCTTGGTCGCACTGGTAACGACACCAAAAGCCCCATGTTCGACTACCCCGACATTTACACTATGATGCAGGGTCAACGTGTCTTGATCGAACTCGCCGACCACGTCCTCCAGGTGCAGGATTTTGTGCCGTACGGTGTGCGGGGCATCTATGGTAACATACTCATTCTCGTGCTGAAACGCGGCGAATTGGAAATGGGCAATTTGATCCCAAGTTTACCCTCACACGTGTGTGCTAAATTCCCCAACATGGACCTTCACGCACTCATCAAGGTGGCTATGTCCATGCGCCTGGACCTCTCCCCCGAGGATGAAGCCCGAGAATGTCTGTACCACAGCACACCCGACGCCAGGGGTCAGTCCACGTCCGGCGGCACGTCTGGCTTCCGCGACGGAGCGAAAAGCGGCGGCCGGGAGAGAAGCGGCTTTGAGAGAAGCGGGCAGGAGAAAGAGGCTTTGTTGGGCGGTGCGGTGGCGAGTGTGCAAGCGGCAAAAAGACTCATCAGTCGAGGGCGAAATTCACGTAACGCGGTTTCGCGTGAAGTCACGAATCCGGACACGAGTGTAAGTTCGCAGAGGACCAAGGTCACCTTTGGTGGTGAGCCACTGCGCGTCGATAGTGTTGGTGGCCATAGTGTAGGCGGACATAGCAGCATGTCTTCGTTCCATCCCCAATCAGGCAGAAGTCTCGAGCATCAGCGTAGCGGAGCATCTTCGTTGAATGCAAGTCGTCTCGTGACGGAGGACCTGCGTTCCCGCGGCTCCGCGAGTCCTCTTGTAGGTTCAGGTATAAGTCCGAGTATGAGTTCGGCACGGAGTCCGAGCCAAAGTCCGAGGCCACTGAGTCCTGACGGGAGTTTTCGAAAAGACACCGAGGGGCAGAGTTTTGAGAAGCGCGGATTAGAGGCAGTGGGAGAGGTGATGACGGCGTATGATGCGGTGGAGTTGATTTACTACGACAAGAGGATGCTGATAATTCAGCTGTTCATCGACATATTACGACGGCTCTTGGAGTTTGTTTCAAGCAAACTTGACCAAGATGTCACAATGTTCGAGTCACAACGAAAGCAAGTGGCCTTATACTACGCCATGCTCTACATCCGTCTACCCACCTTGCGCTCACTCTTTCTCTCTGCCAGTCTGAGTCCTAACGAGTATGAACTGTACATTCCGGAGTGGAAAGGAACGGACTTCAATCTCGATAAGGCATCCCTCGACCGCTTCGGCCAACTGTGGTTTCAGAGTGACAAAGGGTTTAGGAGCAGTGCTTCGCTCTTATCTTCAATCGACGGAAACGCGACTCAACGCGTAGGCGCCTACGCCAAACGAACCGCCGTGAACCCCTATCAAGCAGGGAGAAATGGCGGCCTATACGAAATCAGAATAAACCTGGACTGGTCCCCCTTGTTCACGCTCGTTAAAGGGTATTATAACCAACCCGAGGATGCGAACACACCCAAGGCAGAACAAGCCCCCGAATTCCCCACCAACCAAGTCGCTTCTAGTACTCTTGAGCCTGTAAGCGCCTCTACACCACCCCCTGACGTTGCTGGGAACAGTGCAGCAGCGACCGGCGGCGGAATGCGACAGGATCCACCCACCGAGGAAGGTAAACGGGCCAGCGTAAGCGGTGGCGCCCAACCCAAAGCCCCTCAGCCCAAAGTTACTCAGCCCAAAGTTCCTCAGTCCAGGGCTTCACAACCCAGGACTTCTCTGTCCAAAGCAGCAGAAAAGACCCAGGGGACCCAGGGGGCGGTAGGAAAGACTCAGGTGGCGGAGAAGACTTTGAGTGTGAACCAAGTAGGTGGAATGCCTGGGACTCCTGGGAGTCGGAGCCTTCACGAGGATTTGGACGAGAAGAAGAATGGGGACCCGAGCACGTCTTGGATCGGCAGTCACGAAGTAGATGAGCCGGCGATGGTTCAGGCAATCTTCGATAAGTACCCCAAGTCTTTGTCGTGGGTTTCGCAGCGGACACTGACATTTTATCTGTTCCTTAATTCGTGGATCCGGCTGACTTGGGCGCAGCTGGACTGCGCTCCGAAGTCAAGTTCTAAAGAAGCAGAGAGCATCGCAGCCCAAGGTGCCAGCAACGTGTCTCGGACCATCCAAGGGTCTGTGCGGTGGGAACTGATACCCGGCTACGCCGCCTTCATCAAGGGATTCCTGATTGAACTCAAGTCGAAGCCCATAGCCAAGTTCCCGGACGCACTCCTAAACTGCTCTGCCTCTCTACTCGTCAATGATCGGCTGCTAGCCGTCTTCATGCGAATTGTTCTAAGCCGAACCAGCGTCTACTCCAGGGAACAGGTATTTGCAGCCTTCAACTACTTGGACTTCTGGCTAGAGACTTTCAGCCTCAGGAACCAACCGCTCCCGCTCACCATGGACTACAGACTACTCGGAAAAGCTGTCGACGCCGTGATAAACTCTGATCTCGCACTCCAAATGGCCAAAGCCATTTGGTTCCTCTACAAGAGAATGGACCTTTTCAGCCCCCAGAAATCCATGCTCAAAATACTCATGGAAATACTGATGTACAAACACTTCCATAAGTGAGACCAACCACACATCCTCAACAGTACCAACCGGTCAACAATAACGGTCAACAATAACGGTCAACAATACTAGAGGAGCAACACGCTCACACAGCGCAATAAAGCGAACACAGTATTGTTACCCACTCGTTTGTAGATTGATATTACACTGGTCCTGGCTGGTAAGGCGGTGCTTCACGCACCTGCTGCTCTACCGGGTGTGTGAGGGTACCAGAAGGCTAGTAGCAAAACATTCCCAGATGACGGAGCTTCCTCCTATCGGAATAGAAGATCGGCTAGTAAGACTCACGAGCCCTTTCCGAAACACATGATAGAGTGCAGACACCGTACAGGCATCACGGTGTAGCTATCGCGGGCGGTTCCACGATGATGTTGTTCTCTGGTAGTCTTGTTGGGCATATTTGATGATAGTTGAGAATATGAAGCGCATAGGTATTCCTCCGGTGTTCCCAGAGAAGTTTTCGACCCAGTCTATTCGACGGTTGCTGGCGCAGCCATTGCCGTCGCACCAGAAGCTGGCGTCGTCGGTCTTGCTGTGGAGCATCCCGACCGTGCTATCCACTGTGCAGCCTTCCACACCTCCGAAGGCCATGGGGACTGACCGGCTGTTGGAACCCCAGCGGCTGGCCTCGCCGGCGGCGGGCACTGGCAAGGACAAGCTGCGCGCTATCCGCAGGTCGGGCTTCAAGTTCCGGCGGCGGAAGAGTCTGCGAGAAGAAAATGAGATGGCGGACGACTACCTGGATGTGCTCCAGGACCCCACGGGCGTCGATGACGTTCCCGTATTCGAGTATGAGGATCCCGATCAATATCTCCCTCCCCCTCTGCCCATTGCGCCAACCATGAGGCCCTACATAAACCACGTAGTTCAGGAGTTCACCTCAGAGCTCGAACAATACAAGGTCTGGGTTATCTCTGGAAAAATGGAGGTTCCACCAATGCACATTCCCGCCTCCCCTCTGGACACAAACGTTGATGTCCCGCTGGATGACGACTGAGTCGGATGTGGCATGGTGACGACGACCGGACTAGGGTACCCCCACCAAGAAAATCCGAAAAGGTCGTACGGTGAGAGCAGCCCGGCCTAGCCGGTTTGCGGCGTGCCTTGTTCGGCCTAGCCGGTTTGCGGCATGCCTTCGCCGGCCACGGCGCCCAATATGGGCAGCGCCTGAAGCAGAGTGCCCGATCCCAAACCCAGGCCCGAACCCAAACCGGAACCACGCAGCATGCCCGGGACTTGACGGAAGACAACGTCCTTCAACGTTTGCCCTGCTCCCAGTATCCCGGCACCAACGTACGTCTGCGCAGCCACGTTCTTCAATGCTGAAGCTCCTCCGCCAATAGTCTCCAAATTTTTCAGAAAAATGCGAGAGTTAACGGATGCTCGCTTCTGAACATTTTCGCGCAATGCGCCTGCAGCGTCCAGAACGGTCTCAGCTCCAGCATGACCCACTTGATTAACCATTGTTCTCTCCGGATCCCGGCCAGTAAAAAAGCCAGCAATTTCACTGAGTCCTCCTATCAGCGACTGGGCCAGCGCCAAGTGCAAGAGAAGCGAAAAGACGAACATTAGTCCGCGCACACACGTGTTTGCAAAATGAGTTTCGTTGGGGATAATTCCCCCGAAATATATCTCTCGTCTACATTTCTCTTTTTTAATACTCAGACAAATGCACAGGATATCTAAGCATGACTGGTGAAGAAACAGCGAACAATAAATCAACAATGGCGTGTCCGGGCCTGCATGTAGTGTTCGGCAGTCGGACTCGGCGGGGTTTGTCGCACCCCAACGAGGACCGTCATGCCGTGGCTACGTGGCAGAATTGGAATCTAGAGGCGCACACGCGGGAGGAGCCGGAAATTGACCGTAAGCGCAAATCGCATAAATGGCGGGCGGTTGGGGTGGCGAGTACCGATGCGCGCGCACGTGTTCTCGCGGCGAATCGAGTTTCCGGGGAATGAAGTTTCTCGCGAATGAAGTTCTCCGGGAGCCGAGTATCCGTTTAAACGAGTGTTCCGCTATCTCTCCCGGGCCCGTTCCTTTCCATGTACCGGTCATTTTGATGTTGCGCGCGTTCGGGTTAATATTCACCTTGTGACGGTCCCACCTTTGGCACACTTGGTCATCCTATACACCTGGTGAACACCTACCGGCACGCTTTGCGCGCACTTCGTGTGCACTAGGTGCACATTCTCGTCGTACACAGGGTGCACGCCTCCTTCTTCGTGTGACGTTTGTGCGGAGTTCGGGCGCAACTGTGTTTTTGTTTAGCGGGTGACGCGTATCCTAAGCCGGAGTTGGTGGCGCCGATTTGTACGGGGAGTGCGCGAAAGGACACGACAGTGTCGGGTTGTGGGGGTACGGGTGCGTTGAAGGACCCTCAAGTGGCGTTGGGTCTGCATTTGGGTCAGAAGGTAGTTTTGGCTGACCAGGACCCTACGAAGCAGGCTGCGTACCTATGGACGGTGTGCGACGGGCATGACGGGCCAGAGGCGGCGGACTATGTGTGTCAATCGGTGGGGGAGGTCTTCAGTCGTATTTGGCACAAGAGCGTGAGTTACAAAATGCCTGCGAACTATCTTAAGGACAAGGCGTTGGCGCCGGGAGAAGACCCGCAAACTTTTGCCCGAGGCTACTCGCTTTCGAACGCGCTGGCACGTACCTACGAAGTGCTCGACCAGAACTTCAAGCAACTTGTGTGTCCTGATACACCGGCTCTCGGTAGTGGGAGCACAACCGTGCCGTCAACGGAGCACGCCACCGCCGGTGCCGGCGGGGGTTCCGGTAGTGGTTATGGCAGTTCCGTGGTGGGCAGTACGGCGGGTAGTTGTGTAACAAGCATCTTTCTGAGCGGGAACCTGTTGTGCTGTGCGGGGTTGGGAGATTGCAAGGCGGCGATTTTGACATTGGAGGATGCGGATTCCCCCGCTGCTTCACTCGAAATGGGTTCGGGTAGCCAACAACAGTTCCAGGTGACGTGGTTCAGCAAAGAACATCGATCGAGTGCGCCCAAGGAGCGTGCCCGGATTCGAGCCCGCGGCGGTTGGTTCCGACATGGGCGTGTAGGCGGCGTGTTGGAGCCTACGCGGACGATTGGGGACTTTGACGTGAAGGCGTCGCAGCCGGCCGGGGTGTTGATTGCGACACCGGAAGTGCGCACGTTCAACGTGACCAAGCCGGCCATGATCCTGGTAGCGAGCGACGGTGTATGGGACGTGATGGACGCGTCCCAGTTGCTGCGCACGTTGAAGAAACGACGTAGACTCTGGCGTGGTGTACTGTCGTGGCTAGGAGCGCCGGTACCCGAGCGGCGAAGTTTAATGAACTTCGGGTTCCGGAAGCGCGCTAAATCCAAGGAAGGATTGTCGGGGATCCTCCAACTACCCACCGGCGGCGACTTGGTCGCCATGGCCGAAGCTTTGGTGACCCGCGCACATGACCTCGGCAGCGACGACGACTGCACTTGCGTCTGCATATACCTCCGCCCTGCCCAACAAGTGCCGCCACCCGTACCCGGCGAAGGCCTCGGCGAGAGCGGCCTCGGCTCCAAACGTGAGTCCGATGAAGAAGCCGACTCCGACGACGAGGATGAAGAAGAAGAAGACGAAGAAGAAGAAGAAACGGCTGCCGTACCACCCGCCACCGAACACGACTCAAGCTACGAATATGAAAAGTGGCGGAGACCCGAACCGCCCGGAGATGACAACGAATTGGACGCAGACAACCTCGACGAACCCACCGAAAAAGAAAAGGAAACTGACGAATGGAAGCTCGCCACCAATGTCTTCCCAGTCTCCGCCGCAGACAAAAATGTTGACGAAGAAGCGCCCGAGGTAAGCATCAACCCCTCCCGTCCACTGATCTCACTCCCACTGATCTTATCCCTATTCCCTCCAACCTGCTTGCTCGAGCACACACGTGTGCTATTATTTACTGCACGCGTTTGTTATTTATCAAGCACGCACTCATTTCGCTGTAGATTGTCGAGAAGGCGCGCCGCAGACGCGAAGAACGGCGGGCAGCGCGCGAACGTCGCCGGCGGTCGCTGGAGGAGCGGCCATGACTTTTCTAACCTCTTTTTCCAAACCCGAAAATTTCATGACTCTTGCACTGGTAATTGACCAGGTAGTGAACTGCCATGCGCTCCCGGATAAGTACTTTGTGCGTGTGAAGATAGGCGACCACAAATTCGAGACGCACTACGGCAAAAGATCGAAGGATGTCATTTCCTATCAGGTTAACTCCGTCTTCGAAAGCTACGAGGCGCCCGACATTGAGTAAGCAGGTATTTCGGATCGGGCGGGATCCCGTCACGATGGGTGGTTTTTTTTTGGATTTGTTCTGCGGTAGAGTGTATTTGATTGGGGTGGATGGAGAGGTGGTGGCCCAGCGTACCGTGAAAGCGTGGCGGAAGTATCTGCATAACGGAAAGGGATCGTTAACGGTTGGTTTTGCGCGGCCGAAAGTGCGGGGAGTGCACGCCGGGGGAGCGGACAGTTCGGATGGTGGTAATGACGAGTTCGGTGCGCAGGTGAAGTTGCGACTGTATTTGGATTCTGATATGTCGTTTCTGGCGTACGATCGTTTTGATGTATACGTGAGTAAGTTACAGGACATGGATGAGACGCGTAGTGGCCGTCCGAAGATGGTATTATCATTGGGCGAAGTTGACTTGACATTGGATAAGCCAAGTGAAGGTGCTGACGAAGGAGAGTGGTTGTGGGAAGAGACATTTCCGTTTCTGTATCATCGAGAGCGGGTGTTGAACGTGAACGTATTTTGCGAGAACGGGGCAGCATATGGGAAGGCAGCAATAGATATCCATCAGTTGATGCATGTGATGACAAAGGAGGCGGCCCACGAGAAGCAACAGGATCTCGTTTCGGCTGGTTGGTTACCGGTAACGGACGCGGAAGGCGTGACGGTGGCTCGATTGCTGGTGGGGGCAGAGGTCTGGGATACGACAAAGACAATCTCCCATATGTCTCACCACCCAGTAAATGTATTGCAAAAATTGGAAGAGCGAGCGGCGTTCGATGAGATGTTATTGCGCAAACTCCAGGATGAACATGCACTCGGTGAATCGGACGCTGTCAATGTTGAGCGCGACTTGGCTAACGCTCGGAATGTACTTGAGGAAATCCGAGTTATCAACAGCTCTCTCCAAGATGGTCAGATCGTCTCCCGACAGGCGCTAAAGCGTGGCCGACGAGAGGAAATTCGTAAAATCGATGACGCTGAAAATCAACTTGCAGCGGCAGAAACAAAGCTTTATAATGCATCCTGTGACGCCGCCAAAAAGAATCTCAAAGTCGTACAGGCAGCAAACAAAGAGGGTCAAGACTTGGTTCGCCGCTGTCAGTTACAGATGATGACTTCTCCGCGCAAAACAGACTCTCTCCAAGATCAGTTTGTCATTAAACGCGAGCAAAAGATTAACGCTCTTCAAGAAGAGCTTTACACCTGTCTTCAAACCACAACCACTCATCGCGATAACGTCTATGGAGCCAACCTCATGACCGATATCCCCCCCAACCTCGAAGCCATCGATATCAAACGCCATCAAGCTCACCGCATCCTTGGTGATCTCCAAAACTTCTCAGACACAATCAATGCAGAAGACGAAGAACTAAGACGTCAGCTACGCTACAAACAACTCGAAGAAGATAATCTCCTCCTTGAAGCTAAACCCGTACTCATCGAAAGACCCAACATGGGCTGCTTCACTTGCTGCATGGGGAATTAATCCTGTGAGCCGAGTGGCTTGAGTCATTGCGAATGCAGAACTGTGAATGCAATGCAGGGTTGCGAATGGGTGAGAAAGCGAGGCGAGAGAGGAGTTCGAAACAAGTGTGCTTGCGCCCGACGAGGCCACGAGAGGTCAGGCCAATTCTTTTTTTGCTGCATGTATAAACACCCTGCTCCCGAAGCTGCTCCTCTAATTGGTACGTTGTCCAGACAAACGTGTTCGCCCGAAGTATCACATATGTTCACCTGTGCGGCCTCCCTCACCTGACACACTGGCCTGCGGAGGAATAGGGTTTGGCTTCAGATGCGGCGACGATAAAGGTGCCGCTGTACGACGAGTTGCAGGTGGTCTCGGGGAGCACGTTGATTTCGCTCAAGTTGAAGAGCGGCGCAGCAGAGGTACGAGGCGAGCCATTAGTTTTGGCTGAGACGTATTTACTGTTGCCGTACTCGACGGTGACGTTGGCGGGTGCGTTTCCAGTGGGATGTGAATTGGCGGTAGCGGGCACGCCGCAGCATGCGCGGTTGTTGTCGAAGCCGAATCACACGCGGAACCTGCAGTTGTTAAACCTGTGTGAGAAGTTGAACAGCCACCGCGTGTGTGCGTACAAGCAGGGGGAACTGGGCCCGGTGGTTGCGGTCTGCAGCACCAGCGCCCTCTGCGAGCCGCGCCACCCGACGCATCTTTGTGCGCCGACTGAGACGCCACAAAAGGCGGTCATCAGTGCCGCCAAGATCCTGCGCAACTACAGCTACCGCTCCGGCTGGCTGCCGCCGCTGCTCAATCTTGACCGAACCGGCTGCCACAGCGACATCGAGTTTCTGCAACAGGGCCCTCACATTCTGCAAGCGCACCTCCCCGACATCCCCTCCGAGGAGTCGCTGGACCTCGCAAAACTCCTCGAGACCTCCGCCTCCAGCG
Source organism: Gregarina niphandrodes (assembly GCF_000223845.1). Taxonomy (NCBI): domain Eukaryota; phylum Apicomplexa; class Conoidasida; order Eugregarinorida; family Gregarinidae; genus Gregarina; species Gregarina niphandrodes. Next base: position 337,231 of record NW_011645773.1, on the reverse strand, counting down.
AACGGCTTGGGCACCTCGCCGACCTCCCGGCGAGCTCTTCGGAAACGCGCGCGCCGCGCGACGGCGAACAGGCCCGCGCGCGCGCAGTTAGCGTCCTCTCTTCCCTCGGACGCCGCGAAGCCGCCAACGGCCTGCCGGTGAGCGCTTTCAGCGGCGAACGCAGCGACGGCCGTCTTGTCGAGGGAATCAGCCTCAGTCCCTGGGAGGTAGTCGCGAGACCACTGGGCGACAACGGAGACATCGCCGTCGCCTGCTACTGTCCGCAGACGAGCCACGCCTGCAACTGCGTCCCGCCGCCTCCGCCACCTCCGCCAGGCCCCCCACCGCCGCCGGGGGCGTCGCTCTCGGAGACGCCGCGATGCGCCAAACACGGCAGTGCACACACGTGTGCTGACTGTTCCTGTAGCGCGCCGAAGAGGTTGTTGGGCCTCGTTGACGCGTACATGGAGCGCAAGCCGCGTGCGCGGGCGGCAGGCGCCATTCTGGTGGTGGGGGACGTGGGCGCGGGTTTCCTTGCGGAGTTGCAGAAACTAGACTGCGTGGTACTCTGCAACGCCGACCCGCCGCCGAGCTGCGTACCCGTAATCGACCCCGTGGCCGCGCTCCGGCGTCGGCTGGGCGCCGTGCCCGTCACGCTCCTGCCTCATGCTAACGAAGGGCCCTACGTCCCGGACCCGCAGTTCTTGCGCCAGCAACGTCTGCGTCAGGTGTTTTGCAACCCTGACCCCGCCCTCGTTCTCCCCAAACTCGTCCGCGGCCGCGTCCAGAGCTACCTCCTTGAAGCCAAAGACCACTACCCCCTCAACTCCATCAATGACCTCCTCCCCTCCCGCCTTCTCTTCAGCCCACTCCCCCTTCACAAATACGCACCGTACGACGTCCAGTTGTTCAACCAAATCTTAGCCAGCCATTCCAAAGAAGTCATTACCGATCTCGACGACTTTGCACGACGAAGAGTACCTACCAACCCCGTCAAGCAACGCACATGGGCGGCCTCCAGTGGAGCACCTACGGGGGCACTCAGTGGAGCACCTACGGGGGCACTCAGTGGAGCACCTACGGGGGCACTCAGTGGAGCACCTACGGGGGCACTCCGTGGAGCACCTACGGGGGTGCTCAGTGGAGCACCTACGGGGGTACTCAGTGGAGCACCTACGGGGGTACTCAGTGGAGCACCTACGGGGGTACTCAGTGGAGCACCTACGGGGGTACTCAGTGGAGTGCCCAACGGATTCGATGTAAGGGAGACTGCTACTCCCCCAGCCGGTACCATGGCTCCTTCGGGTGGCAGTGAGCTTGATTCGAGTGGCCCGCCAGTGGTGCTCAACGGATTCGTCCCGCACGCGAGAGAGTCAACTATTCTCTCCAGTGCCTTCGTCAAAGGCGAGAAGGTTTTTTGCCGTCAGAACGTGGACGCCGGAAGTAGTCTTATTCTGATCAGCCGTACCACTTAATTCCCCACCGTACCTGCCTCTACATCAACGGTCATGGACGGACCAAGTCGGTCGGTGTTAAGGTGCCGAGCCCAGGGCTTTTTCCCCCGATTTTCTCGATGTTTCGACTGGTCCTGGCGGCTGTGCTTTGGACTTGTGTTTGCTTGATCCTGGCAACAATTTATTTGTGCTTCTACCTAAGACCCGCGTCAGGCTATGAGGCAGCCACAGGCACTCCGCTAACCGAAACGAGGCTACCGGTAATTAGCATCTCGGTCGAAAAAGTATTTCTCCCACCACCTCCAGTCGTCTCAATCTTCGGAGCAACCCCCCTTCCCCGCTTAGTTAGTGTGTGAGATCGATGAAAGCAGCCAAGATGGCATGCAGTTAGCAACGCCGGAGATTCCGTCAATCATCGCTCAAGTCGTGGACAAAATCACTTTGGTCATGATAGCCGTCGTCACCAGCGATGCCGAGGAGGCGAAGATTCGCGACTGGTTCTGTGGAAACGCGCACCTTGATACATACATACCAGTACATGTGAGCACACACACTACACACATAAGAACACACACTATGTTACGCATACTCGATTGACATTCGCATGAATGACAAGTACAGGTGATAGGGAGCTGTTTTGTTTGCAGAGGTTGGTGTTCTGTGAGTCCGCTACTTCACGGGTTTCGATCGTCCGTCAACTCAACCCGAACGTGCACCTGGAATGTAAGTAGTATACTTTGGAAGGTACGGTACGGATATGAGCACGAGTCTAAGCACGAGTGTAAGCATTGATCACCACGGTTTTGCAGGTGACCAAACTTGCTTGGCACAGATGTCTAAGATAGCTAGTATCAACGCCATTGCTGTTGCCACAGCACCTGAGGCTTGGGAGCTGGTTAAAGCGTTGGCCACTGAGAACAAAACATCAGCCGCATAGATCGTCTGACAAGTTTAAGGGATTTTGCTTCGCGGTGGTTTGTTTGGTTGTAGCTTCTCAATCGCACGGTCGGGCAATGTGCGGAGGCGGAGTTGGTGAAGTGAAGCTGAGAGGGGAGGGGAGGACCAAAAGAAAGGAGGTATGTATTCTGGGATGGGGCGGAAAAAAATAGATGGTGGAGGAGGGGATCGTGTGTCAGTTTTGCGGGACAAGGTTTCCTTACGCTACTATCCGGCAGCACGAGAAGTCAGAGTGTGCGAAACGGCCCAGCGACCATGTGGCTGACCTACCGGTGTTCGATTTGCCTACCCCATCGAGTGGAATAATGCAACCGAGTGGACTAATGCGATCGCCAAGTGGTATACCGGGTGGAATATCGAGGGGAATACCTAGTGCAGTAGTAGCCGGTGATCAAGGTGACGGTGTTGGCACCTCCTCTGTAGGGATGGGTACTACTGCCGTCTTGTCGTTAACTACCTTGCCATTAAATACACCCTCGCTCTCTACGAGTATGTCGCCCCGGGCAAGAGAGGGGTATTTGCCATTGTCGGCGGCGTCACTGAGTCTGGTCGCCGACGGGGCGCCGTCCCCGGAAGACAAGTTGCGGGCAGCGGCAACGGGACGGGGGTTCGCAGTCGAGACCGCACCGGAGGCGGACGTATATTCACCGCTGGCACAGAGCAGCCGCCGCCGTCAGTTTTCGCCGAACAGTGGACCCGGGCGGTCACCAAACGGACTAGGGCAGTCGCCCAACGGACTAGGGCAGTCGCCCCATGGAACAGGGCGCTCGACCGATGGACAGTCGCCCAATGGACAGCCGCCAAAAGGACGGCTAGATACGGACCCATTTTCGTTTGCGGCTTTAAAGAAGCGGGTCGCGCACATGCACAGCGCGCCAGGACTCGATTCGGAAGAGATCCCGGAGACGGAAGAGAGCGCGCCGCCGCCTGCCAGCTCCCTGGAGGCCGCGGCGCCGACAGCTGACGTCTGTCGAAGGATCTTCAAAAATTACTTCGACTTCCGAGACTCGCAGCCTACTACGCGGAACCACGCCTTTGACCCGCCGGCTCGACACTCCGACGGCGCCACGGGCGAAATCCCCAATCAGAACTTCATGGTCAGCCGGGGGCCGGACCACCAGCGCTGTCGCTACTGCGCTCAAGTGTTTCAAGAACATCAATTTGCACAGCGAATTTTACATCAACGGGTAAGTGTCGTCGCGGCCACCGCCCCGTTGCCCTGGCCCCCCACCCTGCCTTGGCCACTCCACCTTACCATTACCTTGACCCCCCTACCTTACCATTACCTTGACCACCCAACCTTACCACTACCCCGACCACCCCACCTTACCATTACCTTGGCCACCCATGTAACCACGTTATCATTACCCTGACCTGGTGACTGGTTAATAGTTTTGTAGTAAGAACCCGATGTCGGTACAGACTTGCGTATTTTGCGCGTTGTCATTTCGTTCAACGTACGACAGTCTGGCGGTGGAGTTGGTTGCGGAGCATGAGGATGTGTGTGCGCAAAATCCGCGGAATATGTGCACTCACTGCGGACAAGGCTTCGGTGGGCCGGGAGGACGTGTGACGGTACAGGAGGTGAGATTGCAGTTGGAGAATCATAAGAATGTGTGTCAGTTAAAGCCGGAGAATCATGCGCAATGTCGGTTTTGTGGGCAAGTATTGTCGGCTAGTGTTGCAGGGCCGGCGATGGCCTTGTTAGAACAGCACATGGAGATCTGTGTGGAGAACCCGCGCAATTCCTGCCGGTTCTGTCACCAAAAGTTTAACGGACCTGCTTTTCCACCTGAGGCCACCCCGGTCGCCAGACGGCGGCGTCATGAGGCTGCTTGTCCCGTCCGACTAGCGAACCGGCAATACCACAAGATGCGGTCGATGCCAGCTGGAATGCCTGGCATGATGCCCGGTATGATGCCTGGCATGATGCCCGGAGCCTACTACTCGCATGGCGCCTTCTCCCAAACACCCGGGTCGCGGTTGAGGCCGAGCGACACAGTCATGCTCCCGGAAGACGCTACACGCATCATCCAAAATATCCAAAGCCAATTCAACGCCCTGAAACCAGACGAGCGCAGGGCCTTCCTCAGACGAATGCAGCTCGAGTGGCACCCAGACCGAGTCGCAATCAAACACCCTGAAAGCGAACATCTAGCCACAAATGTTTTTGTGGCTGTCCAGAAGCTGTGGAACGTCTATGTCAACATTTGACCACAAGGCCTATGGGACACCACGACCTGAAAGCGAGGGTACGCGATCCCACAAGCAGACCCGAGAGCGAGATCAATTAGAATAATTGACCAGTTCGGCAACTGGGGTTCCCAACTGGGAGTCCCACCTGAGGATATGCCAACTGTCTCAATTGAGATAGTCAGCCTGTCAAATTTTGCCTGGTTATTCGTTTAGCAGCTGCGCAAAAATTCGGTAATGTGTTTCGAGGCTTGTTGTGCGCTTTGCACTCAGTGCGCGGCCTGGTGCGCGTGTGAATGCTGCCAACTTTGCTGCACGGGCTTCCGCATGCTCGTTTCGAACTGCTGGAACCGGATGTGTGGTAAGAAACCGAAACCCAAACTTGAGGTCCAAGAGCAACCCAGCATAGAAGCCGTGTAGCCATGCTTCGTCGTGTTGTGAGCTACAGCGCGCTGTATCATGCATCGTGGAGTACTGCATCGCGATCTACGTAACGTTACATAAAGGCTGGACCGCCTGGCCGTCGGGACAAATAGCCGTCGGGACCGGATACTTCTTATATAGCTAGCTAGTGTATCCACCGCTTCAATGACACTAAGCCCATGACTTCAGGACAACGAAATCGAGCTAGTGGCCAATATCCCACCTGAGTAGGTGCCGGGCTGGGCTCGATACCAAGACAGTTGAGTTTTTGTCGAGAGCTACAACCCCCCGCTCCTTGTCGCAAGTCGTCTTGGCTGTCCACGGCCGTTGGGAAAGTGTTGGACGTCTTAGGGCACGGCGTGGGCGGGCGGGTGTCCTGATAACACATGTGAGCGGTGGAGCCGGGGCGAAGGTGAGAGCCATTGGGCCGGGTGGGATTAGAACGCAGGAGGTCGAGTTAGAAGACGGGTGAGAGGGGTCGGTTGAAGCCTCCCTTCCTGTTCATGTACTGTCGATATTTGCGTTTGGTTGTCTTGCGAACTCCGCCTTCGACGACGTCTTGGCCTTGGTGCGTCTTGCCCTTGCTGGAGTCGAAGGAGGCAAAGCCCATCATGCTGAGAAGCACCTCATCTTCGGCAGTGCGCGGCGCATCTTCGGCCGGCCGGTCTTCGTTGTCGCTGATGTCCATGCCTTCGCCGTCGTCGTCTTCGCTGTCGGGTGCGGGACGGGGTGCGGTGGAGGCCTCACGCTCCTTGAGCATTCGCTGCCAGGCCTCCGATGCCTGCACGTCCGGCGCCGTTTCTTCGGCTCCATCGGCCTCCTCACGCAACTTCTTCAGCATCCGCCGCCGGGCCGCGCGCGGGTCCTCCGTCTCGGACTCATCCGCCTCCGAAGAGTCGTCCTGCCGAGTCCTAGCCGGTGTCACGCGCCGCCAATACCCTGGACCTTGCTCGGACACACGTTTGTGCACACGCGTGTGCACCCGCCCGCCGTCCCCCGCTGCGCCGTCTGGGACTGTGGACGCAACGTTTTCGACTGTCTTGCGCGACCGCTCTTTTTCCTGCCCCCGACCGGTCGACTCGTACCTCCGCCCGTCCACGGCAGGCCGCCGAAACTCCTCGCGCCGAAAGTCTTCGCGACGAAGGTCCTCGCTACGAGGGTCGGCTGGGTTTCGTCTGCGAAGAGGCATGCTAGGGCGGTTTCGACCCACCCCTGGCTCCAAGCTACCCTCGCGAGATGTGTCCCTTTCTCGCGCGTTCTCTCGCGCGCTATCTCGAGTGTTGCCTCGAGTATTATCCCTCAAGTCAAACCGGGTCTCTCTGCGCTCCGCCTGTCGCTCGGCCTGCCGCGGGCCTTCTGCGGGGTTGTTTCGCGAATACGTTCCCGTTCCGTAAGGGCCGGTAGAGTACGCCTTGGCCGAGGAAGGTCCGGTTGCGTAGGAGGGGGTGTTCTTATCTGAGAACCTGCGGGCGCCTCCTTCCCGGTAGCGACTAGCGCCGTCCGCGGATTGCTCGCGGTAACTGCCCGCCGGACTCCGGCAGCCGTCTTGGAACCCATCCCGATACCGTCGGTAGTCACCCTCTCCACGCCTTAGTTCCTCTCGGCCATAATCCTGGGTCCATCCCTTGTCTCGGTCCGACCGGCCCCGGCCTGACCGATCTCGGTCGCCTGCCCCCCTTCGGCCGCCGGTCCTTATGTATTCTCGCTCGCTATCTCGGACATAGTCGTTGTTTCGTGGGGGCTCCCGGCCCTGTGTCTGGTCGGGTTCTGGTTTATTATTGGAAGAGGCAAGACTGGTGTCTCTAGAAGGTTTCTGTCGATAGTCCTGCCTATATATCCCAGGCCCCATTCATCCAAAAAATAAATCCAAATGAGGAAGCGAGGAGTGTCCGTAACCGAACTTCAAAGTCTGGTTCTCGGTTCAGCCTTCCGACTTGCAGGGATCATGCTAGCATTCATTTCCGGTAAGCCACATACACCCCCTCATGACTCATCCGTCCTGACTGGGGCGTCCAGACAGGGCCATTGTTAGATCACTTGTCTTTCAGCGGTCTACGGATGCATGGAGTTATTTGGCTTAATACCAGATATCTCTGAGAATGGAGATGTGCTCGCTCTCGACCTGGACCGCGCCCAGGAATTCAACAGCGCGCTGACTCCTGAAGATGTGAAAGAAGGCCCCGGCCTCCCTGCCGTATTCCCGATGTGATCTGTATTTGTTGGCCTACTCTGGCTTACTACTAAATCCCTGCCTGTCTTGATGAGTCTCACTCACTGTTAACGCATTTTATTTGTCGAACAACATAGCCAAGCCATTTGGACTCAGATGTTTCAGTTGATATGTTGTTGTAACATTATCCGACTTAATTCCACGAGCACAAACACACGTGTGCTGCGCATCAATTTTAATTCCGGCCTCTTTAGAATGAGTTATGGCTCTTAAAGCTTCAAGAATTTGACATGTTAACCGTTCCTGCATCTGCGGACGGCAAGCAAAAAACTGGGCCACACGAGGAATCTTTGACAACCCGATGACATATTTCCGGGGCTTATATCCAATCGTAATGGTTCCGGTAAATGGTAGTAAATGATGTTCGCACATTGAAGTAAATGGAATATCTCGAACTATCACAAAAGGATGGCCAGCACTTTTCCGCTTGGCGCTGTTCCCCTCAGCGCTGTTCCCCTCAGCGCTGTTCCCCTCAGCGCTGTTCCCCTCGGCGGTATTTTGCTCTAGATTTTCGTGTTCGACGCTTTTGTTTCCAACACTTTTGTTTTCAACACTTGTGTGTGCACTATCGAGTTTTCCATAACTACGCCGCCTAGTGTTAATACCAATGATAATTGGAAATTTACTGCATCTAGGGAACCTACCGTAGTCTAGTCCCGAAAAGAGTTCGAGGATGTATGCTTTGGCCACTCGTTTGGGAGTGCGCTGATACACTTCATCTCCTTTATTATATCCTAGGGTCTCCAGAACTTTCCTCAGGTGCCACTCGATGCGGCACAATCGGGAGCGCGTGGTGTGCAGCGGAGTGTGGCGCTTTCGGGTTGCATCTTCACTATCAGCAGATGTTGACGATTCCAGACCGATTCCATCATCAATGCCCGTCCTTTTCCGGGTACTGTGGTACAGAGTAGTTCCGAGTTTGATCCAGTCCGGGTACCGTACGCATGTGTGCTCCAATCCCCTTTCCAGCAACCTTCGTGCCACTTTGATAGCGCTTTTGTTCGTTTTGTTTGACTTCTTTCTGGCCATATCCAACCTTGAAAAAATCAGTTCAAAAATTCGTTTTAGATCATGATTACCCTGTCTGGAATACGGCCCCAACTACGTCCCCAACTACCAGCACAATTACGACCGCAGACATGGGCGTCGGTAAGAAGGCCGCTCTCCTTTAGCGTGTTCCGTTATGACCCTAAAGGGAATGAGGGCGCACACTTTGACAAGTATGAGATCAAGAAGCACGAATGTGGTCCAATGGTCCTGGACGCGCTTATTAAGATAAAGAATGAAGTTGTAAGCGTGCGCCGAGGGGGGCACCACCCGGGAGGGGGGGCACCACCCGGGAGGGGGGCACCCACCCGGGAGGGGGGCACCCACCCGGGAGGGGGACCAGATCGCATCGTTTCTGGGTCCGAAATGTGTGTATAACCGCAGGATCCGACGTTGGCTTTCCGAAGGTCTTGCCGCGAAGGAATTTGCGGTAGTTGCGCGATGAACATTAACGGCAAGAACGGATTGGCTTGCATTACTCCGATCGACAGTGGTGCGGAGGAGACGGTTCTTCGCCCATTGCCGCATTCGTTTGTGCAGAGAGACCTGGTACCTGACTTGACGAACTTTTACCAACAGTACGAGTCGGTTCAACCCTGGCTCCAAAGAGAGAGTGTGCCCAAAGAAGGCGAGGCGGAGTGCACGCAATCTATTGAGGACCGGAAGAAGCTAGATGGACAATATGAGTGCATCCTTTGCGCATGTTGTTCTACATCCTGTCCTTCCTACTGGTGGAATCCAGAAACGTTTCTGGGACCGCAAGCTTTGCTCGCCGCCCATCGATGGGTTACAGACAGTCGAGATGAAGCCACCGACGATCGCCTTAAACAACTCAATGATACCATGAAATTATATCGTTGCCATAATATCCAAAACTGCGCTGATGCATGTCCCAAGAATCTGAAACCTTCCATTGCAATTCAAAGATTAAAGGAAATGGTAGAAAAAAAGCTGCCTCAATAACGAGAACGATTTTATTCACTGACACTAAAATGCAAGGTTGTGATTCGGTTTGATTCCTGGGATACCCTTCCGTGATGACACCCTTGAGTGTACACCGGCCGGTTAAAAGATCTTCTCATGGGCGGTCTAGGTACATGGCCCCGGTTAAGGTACATGACCCCGGTTAAGGTACATGACCCCGGTTAAGGTACATGACCCCGGTTAAGGTACATGACCGGTGGTTTAGGTCGTCGGTCTAGATCTTTCCTTCTGGGTAGCTCAGTTCGTCGTACTCTCTGGTGATGACCCTGAATTGAGGCATAATCTCTTTCTCGAGAGAATTGAACGCAGATCTGGGCTTGCCGATTTTCATGGCTGTGACTTACGGAATTTCTGATGAGAGAGGACCCGAGGAGAAGCGAGTCAGCTGTGGTGGGAAAAATGACGGCAGCTCTAACTAATTAACTGGCAGAAGCTTGCTGTGACCGCGGTCCTGAGGCCAGCCGCGGTGTCTGTTCAGGGCTGGTGTGAACACCGCAAGTTCATCGAGGAGGAGCTTCCAGGTCTGACAGTGGACCACCAGGCCCATGACAAACGGGGCTCAAGTGTGGTGCTCAATCGTGTGTGATTGAAGTGGCTGGAGGGTGAATAAATAAAAAAAATCTGATGTTAGATGTGGAAGGAGAGTAAGGAGGAACAGTTGGCGCTGGTTGTAACTACAGGGGCTTCGTTGCCACCAAGCGACGGTTCGGACGCCGACTTGGATTATGCCTTAGTTGGCGGGTCGGGTTTGCACACGCGTTTGTTCAATATTGTTAGCCCGAGTCATCTGGGTACGGGTGCGGTGGCGGCGTTAGGGAATTTGGTGAAGGGCGTCGGTTTGGGGTTGCTTGTCTTGGTTGCCGCTCCAGTTGCAGGCGGCTTAACGGAAGGTGCGAAAGGCCTTGCGAAAGGGCTCGGGTTTGGGCTAGCGGGTGCGGTTGCGTTACCCATTGGAGGCGTGCTTGCTGCAATCCTCCAGCTTGTGCGCGGGGCCTTTAACACGGTGCAGGCAGTACGCCAGATCGGCAAGAAAACGGTTTACAACGGCCAGACAGGAGAGTGGGGACCCAAGTACCGCCGATTGTCGGAGGAATTTACCGACGCCAAAACGCGCTATGACGAATACCAGAAAGAGAAAGCCACCCGCAGGACTACTGGCTCCGGAGGGGGCAGACGGAGGCTGGGCAAGGTGGTCGACACGGAGTACTATGACGTTTTGGGTGTGGCCCCCGACGCCAGTCAGTCCGAGATTCGGAAAGCCTACTACAAGCTAGCCAAAGAAAATCACCCCGACAAACTACAACAGCAAGTCAAAAACGACCCCGAAGGCGTCGAAAAGGCCAAGGAACGATTCCAACATGTTGGAGAGGCCTATCAAGCCCTGGGCACCAAGGCTTCGCGCGAGGACTACGACCGCAATGGAAAACCGACTACAGAGAAAAAAGAGTTCTTTGACTACGTCTTATTCTTCGGCCTCCTGTTCGGTAGCGAAGCCCTGTTGCCGTATGTTGGGGAGTTGGCGCTAGCCAGCATTGCAGCGGGAATGAAAACCGACGGGTCGGGTTTCTCCTTCAAGGTTGACGACAGAGAGCAGAGCTTTCGGGAGCTGCAGCTCGCCATGAATTTGCGGGAGATGGTCGCGCCTGCAGTGGAGGCGCTGAAGGCAGCGGGCTACCACCATGACAACGGCGGGACTGACGTTGAGTGGAACACAGACTATGAGGAGTGGAAGCAGCGACAAGCGGTAATTGCGGCTGACTTGTGCAAGGAGTCGTTCAGTCGACAGCTCCTGCGGGCAGTCGGCTTCAGCTACGTCAACTACGCTTCCCAGTTTGTTGCAGAGCATGACAGCGTGCTGGGTTGGAAGACGTTGCTCGCTTCTTGCGACGTTCGATGGAATAACCTGCTCACCACGTGGCTGGCGGTGAAGGACGCCTCCTTCCTGCTCGTCAGCATGCGGAAGATAAAGAAAGTACGAAAGCAGAAGTTTTCCGAACCAAAAGACCACTCGGACGGAACGCCGGGTACTACGGAGCAGAACGAACTTCCTGATTCTAATGATCTGATGGCGCAAGAGGGCGAAATGATGGAAGGAATTTTGAAGCGCGGGGTGAATTTCATGCTCCAGCTCTGCATTCACGATGTTCGTCGTACTGTCCGGCGAGCCTCATACAAATATGTCAATGATCAAACGGCACCTTTTGAAGAGCAGTGTCTTCGTGCCAAAGCACTTGCGGATTTGGGGCAAATTTTCACAACAGCTGCAAACGCGGGTGAAGATGTTCTCGTCGATATTAAGAGCCACATACAGGACGCCTACATCAAGACGGCTCACCGTATGGATGAAAGAGAGCACGGACCTTCTGCAGAGCTAGTCTAGAACAAAGCGGGCTTGGCTTACCATAAGGGCAATGTTTTTCCTAGACCCTCCAATTTAAACAGCTCCGGCCGTCGAAACACCGACCGAAAGAGCAACAGCATGGAGCGTGTGTGCGTGCTATGGTATTACCTTTTCAAAAAATAACAAATTGCTGAGATGCCTGAAGCCAGAGAAGCCGATTATGGCATTGTCGACCAAGTATCCGGACCTCGTAAGCAGATCTGGACGGGCACTTTGGTGCCCTGATCCATGAGGCAAACATCCGCCGACTATGACCTGATGTCTACCTGCACGCAAGCTTGGGGCTGAATTCAACACTGAGGAGCGAGATCTTCTTTTAGTGGTTATTGCCAAGAACATGAGCGGCACAAAGATGTATGAACTGGTCCGTGTCGGTTGGTACGAGCTGGTGGGAGAAATTATTAGGCTTGATGAGGATGGAGCTTACATTCAGGTGTACGAGGATACTGGTGAGAAAAACACGATGTATTGGGATGACGTGTTTGAAGTCGACCACACACGAGTTTGATGGCGGTTGAACACATGGTTGTGTTTGTAGCTGGGTTGTCTGTGGGTGATCCGGTGCGCAAGACTGGCAAGCCGTTGTCGGTGGAATTGGGGCCTGGAGTATTGGAGACGATTTTTGACGGTATCCAGCGTCCGTTGTACCGCATTGCAGATGAGTCGGGTTCTGTATTTATTCCGCGTGGTGTGGATTCTTCATCGTTGGATCGAAAGAAGAGTTATGAGTGGAAGGCGAGCACGAGTGTGAAGATTGGCGACATTGTCACGGGTGGCGATATCGTGGGTGTAGTCTTCGAGAATTTCTTGTTCAAGGAGCACAGAGTGATGGTGCCTCCGAAGATGCAGGGCCGGATTACGTGGCTGGCTCCGGGGGGAAACTATAACGTGACGGAGACTTTGTGTAAGCTAGACTTCCAGGGTCAGACTTTGGAGATTGCCATGTCTCACTTCTGGCCGGTGCGTGAGCCGCGGCCTGTGCACGAGAAATTGGCTGGCAACTCTTTGTTGTTGACGGGCCAACGTGTACTGGACTGTCTGTTCCCGTCGGTGCAAGGCGGCACCTGCGCCATCCCAGGCGCATTCGGAGCCGGCAAGACTTGTATTTCGCAGGCGCTCTCTAAGTATTCCAACTCGGAGGTCGTGGTGTACGTGGGTTGTGGCGAACGTGGTAACGAAATGGCTGAGGTGCTTGTGGAATTCCCGGAGCTGACTACCTACGTGGACGGCAAGGAAGTGGGTATCATGAAACGGACGTGTTTGGTGGCCAACACGTCCAACATGCCTGTGGCCGCCCGTGAAGCCAGTATTTACACCGGAATCACGCTCAGTGAGTACTTTAGAGATATGGGTTACAACGTCGCTATGATGGCTGACTCCACATCTCGTTGGGCAGAGGCACTCAGAGAAATTTCTGGTCGTCTCGCAGAAATGCCTGCTGATTCCGGCTACCCTGCGTACCTGGCTGGCAAATTGGCCAGCTTCTATGAACGCGCAGGCCGTGTGAAGTGTCTCGGGTCCCCCGACCGCGAGGGAACCATTTCCATCGTCGGTGCTGTGTCTCCTCCTGGCGGTGACTTCTCGGATCCTGTCACGGTCGCTACCATGTCCATTGTCCAGGTTTTCTGGGGACTGGATAAGAAACTAGCGCAGCGCAAGCACTTCCCCTCGGTCAATTGGAACACCTCCTACTCAAACTGCAAGCGCTCTTTAGACCCATATTTCGATAAGTATGACAGCGAATTCGGAAACCTTCGGCAAAAAATGGCGGAGATCCTCCAGTCCGAACAAGAGCTGCAGGATATCGTACAGTTGGTGGGCAAGGACTCTCTCAGCGAGGACCAAAAACTGATCATGGAAGTTGCCAAGATCATTCGCGAGGACTTCCTCCAACAGAACGCCTTTACTGACTACGACTTCATGTGCCCACTCATCAAAACTACAGGAATGATGCGCATAATCTGCCTCTTCTACGACCAAGCGAACAGAGTTATCCAGGAATCAAGCAGAGAGCAAAATAAGATCACCTGGGGCCTCATCAGAAACTCCATGAGGGAAACCATAACCAAGATCACGTCTATGAAATTCGCTAAACCCAGACAACAAGACTCCGCATTCCAAGAGTATTTCAAATCACTCGAAGAAGAGATCGTGCATCAATTCAGAGTCATCACTGAATGAGTAATGCATGACCTGGCTGGCTCTTTATCGATTTTGATATCTATTGAACGACGATTTTTTCAGAACACACATGTGCCATAATACATAAAAGGGTCTGCTATGAATTCTAATGCGTCAAATGCAACACACCAGTGCTCAGAACCAGATGTTGATTGCTGTTTCCCAATTACGTTCTTGCCTTATTTTAAGCGGGGTCTTCAACCCCCGTTCAACCCTCGTACCTTACTTGGCCGTGCCGCAGGTGTTACTTCGCCACACTGTTAACATTTCGTTCTTGAGACCCATCAGCGATCGCTGAACCGACGTGGTGGTGCGTGTCATGATACTTCCTCCACCTTCGGTACTGACTCGACTCTAAGGCACATTCAAGTTCTCTCATCACGTCTTCTACTATCAGCAGTGGATCAACAATAGGTCCTGCCAGCAATCCAGAGAAGTCACTTCCCCCCTTTCGTTGTATCTACGGCCTCGGCCCTGTTGTGGGCATACCTGTCGTTCAAGCTCCTCCAGGCACCTGGGTAGGGCCGTCCGTCACCGCCCCTTCGCCAGAGCGGGGCGGGGTGTATCGCCTATAAGTACTACCACATTGTCAATCACACTGTTGGTAATCATATTGTTGGGTCCGGTGAGTTGTCCATTATGAGTTGAGATGAGTTGAGAGACCGGAGCATCGCTATTGCCTGGGGCTTTGCGTTTGTGGTTACCAGTCGTGGGAGTGAGTTTTGCATAAAAATAAATTTCTCTTGAGGTCGTTATGCCCTTGTGACACTTCGAACAGTCAGTCCGTCGGGTTGGTTTTGGGTCGGCCGCAAACTAGCAATGAGTAATGTCCCAGGCGTCATAAACCTGGAGATCAAAAGGGTCGTGCGCGTCCAAGACGTCTACAAAGGCAAGGTAAAATTTCCCTGCAGGACCTCTGTCGTATCCTCAAGGTTGAGTACTTCGTTGTTTTACGACTCCTGTGCCATGAAACATTGCACTGGAAGCATGGTTTACTCGCTCGAAAAATGCTCTTTTAAAATCATCGTCTGCCGCTTAAAAAGATACTCGCCACCTAACACAGGCACGGGGTCTGTTCATGCTCACAATGCCAGCTCACAATGCCAGCTCACAATGCCAGGAGGTTTTGCCCAAAATACAACAGGCACAATTGTGTCGGATGAAAACAAATTCCATCCATACCCTACCGAACATTGACGTGATATTGTCACAGACGTTATTGCTCCAGCGCATCTGGCTCGCTACATAACTATGGATCAGATTCGTTGGTTTAGTCGCTGAAATTAGGTGTTGGATTCCGGAGAAGATTGGTTTTGTCGTTCGTCCATTTTTTGTGCCATTTTGATGTATGCTTCTTGCATGTAGTCTCGGGCGTCCAGATCGGTGTTTTTACCTCCTGTTTCTTTGTAAGGTTTGGAGGCGGTTTTGAAAATGTCTCCGAGATGTTTCAAAGCGAAGGCGCGTAAGCGTTGTTCTTCGTACGGGACGGAGCGATCGTTGACGTACTTTTGTGCAGCGACTCGGACTGTGTTGAGGACATCATGGATGCAGAGCTGGAGCATAAGGTTCAAAACGTGCTTCAGACTCTGTTCCATGAGCTCCATTTCTTCCTGGGTCATGCCTTGAGTTGCGTCAGTGCTGTTTTCGGGAGCGCTCCCGGTAGCTGCTCCGGCGTTGGAGGGACTGCTGGTGGATTCAGTCGCCGCTGCATCTTCCGCTTTTTGTTTCTTCTGGACCTTCTGGACCTTTTTGTTCAAGTCGTTTGCGGACTTAACGGCCTTCAGGGCTGAGAACACGGTCTCTGCCTTCCGCTTTTGTTTCTGAAGCTTGGTCTTGGCGGTGCCCATTTGCATAAAGGTGTCCTTCTTGGCGATGAAGTGGGCGCCATAGTTTTCATATGTAAACCCGACGGCGTCCACCATTTGCCATCCGAAGGACTCCTTGCACAACTCGTCCGCAATCTTCATCTGCGCGTCTCTCCACTTCCCGAAGTCCTCATTGCGCCCCAGCTTAATCGCCTCGACCGCAGGCGCCAACATCGAGCGCAAGTTCACGGCCAGCTGCAGCTCCCTGAAACTCTGCTCGCGGTCGTCCACCTTCAGGTTCAAATCCACGCGGTCGCTTTCTTCCCCGTTGGCCACCATGCTCCCCAGCGCCAAGTTGCCCACGTACGGGGTCATGGCTTCGCTGCCAAACAGCAAACCGAAGAACAGCGAGTGGTCAATAAACTCCATGTTCTCAGTCGCC
Source organism: Gregarina niphandrodes (assembly GCF_000223845.1). NCBI lineage: Eukaryota > Apicomplexa > Conoidasida > Eugregarinorida > Gregarinidae > Gregarina > Gregarina niphandrodes. The sequence goes on along the minus strand of NW_011645773.1, from coordinate 321,135 downwards.
TGTTTGCCGTGGCGGTCGTACTGCTCGCGTGACGCCTCGGTGCCGAGGACCTGGTAGGCCTCTCCAATTTGCTGGAAGCGCTCATTGGCTTGCTTCACGCCTTCGGGGTCGTTCTTCACTTGCTGTTGAAGCTTGTCAGGATGGTTTTCTTTTGCCAGCTTGTAGTAGGCTTTCCGAATCTCCGACTGACTGGCGTTGGGAGCCACACCCAGAATGTCGTAGTACTCCGTGTCCACTACGCTGCCCGCTCCGTCCGTCTGCGGCGTCCCGGCTCCCCCAGAACCGGCGGCCTTGCGGGCAGCTTTCTCCGCCTGGTACTCGTCGTAACGCGTCTTGGCTTCGGCAAAGTCCTCAGACAACTTGCGGTATTTGGGCTCCCATTTCTCCGTCTTGTCGTTGTAGACCGTGCCCTTCCCGATCTCCTGCACGGCCTGCACCGTGTTGACTGCACCGCCGCCCAGCTGGCCCACCCCCGTGACCACACCGGCCACCGGGAGCGCCACGACGGCCGCTACACCCACGCCGAACCCTTTCAAGACTCCCTTAGCCCCCTCGTTGTAACCTCCCACCACGGGCGCCGCCATGAGAGTGCCCACACCCAGCCCCACGCCCTTCAGCACGTTCCCGGTCGCCGAGACAATGCCCGTACCCAGGTGACTAGGCTTCTTGGTGTTGAATATTAGACCGAACCCGCTGTCGTCCTTTTCCTTATCCGCCTTCGCCAACAAGGATGGGTCCGTGGCCTTGTTCGCAGGCTCCTCAATCAGTGCCAACTGTCGCTCAGCTGACATTTCTATTTTCCGCTCTTAATTTTTACCTCCGACCATGGGCGCCCAGATGTCCTTATTCAATCTACACGACGGCTACGCCGAAGCCTCCGTCCGCGGCAATCGATCTGCCCTACTCACTCCAGAGGACTACAGAAAGCTCACTCTCTGCGAAACTCTAGAAGGTAGACCCTCCCCCCCGCACCTTATTCGCTGCCGCCCCTGAGGCTGCCTTCCCTCCCGAATCCCACCCGAGATCTACGCCTACCAAAGATCTACGCCTACCAAAGATCTACGACGACTGAAGGTCTACGACGACTGAAGGTTTGCGGTTCTCGAGCAGCCGTACTCTCGAGCTACCGCCTGAGAGAGCATCTGTACCACTGTCTCGCGCACATGGACTCCGGAGCAACCGCTTGAGAGAGCATCTGTACCACTGTCTCGAGCGCATGTACTTCCTCGAGTGCATGTACTCTCTCGAGCAGCTCTACCGCTGTACAAGAGGCCTCCTTGGTCGAACATTACTCTCTATCTGAACAGCAAACATCAAGGTGAACATTAATCGCACATAAAGCTCGTCTGGGTTTGGAATAGGCTTTACCTACAGCCGCTTATCTCGCTACTGAAACCTCCTTGGCCGGTTGGCGTTCTTATTTACTCCCGCCGTTACCTTGTTTGCTTCGTTTTTGTTTTGGTCGGTTGGCTACTCTGGGCTCTTATAGCTCTGGGTTGGTTGGGAACGCGTGCACGAATATGTCTGCGTGTCTTAGATTTGAGAAGTGCGTTGGAGGACACGGACTACGCCGGCTTTATGCAGGACGAGCCGCTGCCTATCACGGTTACGGCCATCAGTGCGCGGTTGCGGGAGAAGATGGCTGATGAATTCCGAGTGTTGCAGTCTCTGGCGGACCAGCCTCTGAGACAGTTCCTTGAGTTCATTGTGTAATCTAACACAAATTAAATGCACTGGGTAGGAAAGAGGTTGGTTGGGGTTGCAGCGCGCACACGTGTGTGTCTTTGAGATAAAAGGTTGTACCTTTAGTGCGGAACGAATGATTGACAACGTCGTGACCCTGATCCAAGGAGCTATGAATGGAAAGAGTCAAGAGGAGTTGATGGCTAAGGCTGACCCGTTGGGCTGGACACCAGAGATGAAAGCATTGCTGGCGATTGACGCCACCAACGGTTACGAAGACATGTATCGTACGGTGTTGGTTGAGACGCCAGTAGGCGGTTACTTTGAGGACTACTTGGACAAGAAGCAGGAGAGTGGCGACCAGGAGAATCTCAGTGAGTTAGATCTGGAGATAATGCGTGCTAGTTTAAAGAAGAGTTGGTTAGAGGATTTCTTTAGTTTCTGTAACCAGTTACCTTGGACTACTCAGGAGATTATGGCGGACATTCTGAACAGGCAAGCAGATTTCTTGTGTCTGTCAGTCACACTAAACTCACTTAATTCGCCCATGGGTGGGCAGACCAAGTTGTCCGATCGCAACGCGCTCTTCCCACACTTCGGCTACCTTTATCCTGCCGCCACCGAGGCTCTTCGAAAGGCCACTAACGAACAGACTATCCGTGCCGCCATCGACACCTTCCCGCAATACCTCGAGGTCTTTGAGCAGTGCCGAGGCTACTACATTAGAAATACCGACCAGGAACAAGTAAACGAAAACCAGTTCAGTCTTGAAGACGCTCTTTACAGACAAGAACTTACCATGTACGAAATGGCATTCGAACAACAAATGCACTATGGCGTCTTCTACTCATGGGTCAAGCTTAAGGAACAAGAAATCCGCAACATACTCTGGGTTGCCGACATGATCCTTATGAATAGAAGAGACACCTGCATGGATATGGTGCTGCCCATCTTTGCACCCAGAATCTAAAACGCCAGTCTAACCATTCCTAACTGAACAACATACCCAACAAACGGACCCAGTATATCTACTGATGTCTAAGCTATTTAGACCCCTGTGCTATTAAACAAGCGCTGGTATAAATACCGTTCCGTGTAATTTGACTGATGTCGCCTGCGGACGGCAAACAGCGACGGCAAACAGCGCTCGTCAGTCAGCCGGCAGTTGTTGTTGACTACTGGTGCGCATCTGTTCATCTTGGAACCTGCCACCTGATTCCACTAATCCCTAGCTTCATCATTTTACTAGTCCCAAATAGTCTCTAGTTTTTATAGTCAGTCCCCAACACCCTCTTAAAACTTTATTTTGTCTTATGCATGCATGTGCTTGGAACACACACTCGTGTTTGTTTGGAACACACACTCGTGTTTGTTTGGAACACACACTCGTGTTCGTTCTGGAAGTTTTTTATCTATTTGGTCTGACGACATATGTTTTGGACGAAATTAAAGTTTTCAGCAACGCACTCTAGAACACTGAGAAGAGCCTCCATAAGCTGGCATTTCAGCAACTGTTCTTTCCCTTGTCTCATCGACATGAGTGTACCGAGTGCTCTCCTGCATTCTCGATTAGTAACAAAAGGATAGGTACGCAACCGGATCCAGAGCTCAACCGAGTCCAAGATACTTGCATCCATCCGGACCATCTCTATTGCACTTCTCACGTTCATCATATTGATCGGTCGCGACAAATCACTCATCATAGTGTTCAACTAAAAAGATTACCACATACATTTTCTACCATACTGCCTTGTTAGTGCCATACCCTGTCCGTGCCCGTGAACCGATCCCGATAATCTCCCGTACTTACAAGCCGCATTATAGCTTTGTGTCGGTGGTCGTATGCGAGTAAAGGCGAATCTTTATACTTCTCCAGAAGCTTCACCGCAGTCTTATACTCAGGGATGTAACCGTGTCGACAATTCCGATTTTCCAAGTTCCTGGAGCACTCTTGGAACTCACTAGGCCCCTGGTTGTTAATGAATAGACTGCTGTTAAGCGGCGAGCTAATTGGCGATATGACAACACTCCCAGACGACGCATCGTCCGAGGCCTCCCGAACACTGACCCGGTTGGAACCTGCCTGGTCCTCATCGGTCGTCGCAGGCGGTGCCTCCCCGCCATATGTCGTCCCACTTTGCGCGAACTTGCGCTGCACATAAGTCGATTGTGTCGCGCAGTCCGCGAACTGGTGCTTCAGTGATACTGGCCGCGACCACATCCGGTCCTCCTCCTCTAACGGCCCTCCTCCTTCCGTCCTTCCTCCTTCCGTCCTTCCTCCTTCCGTCCTTCCTCCTTCCGTCCTTCCTCCTCCTGTTCGTCCTCCTCCTCTCCTTCCTCCTTGCGGTCCTCCTACCACCCCCGGCGTCCCGGTGGCCGTTTCCAGCTCCGTTTTCAAGTCCGTTTTCAAGTCCGTTTTCAGCTTCTCCGTCCAGTCCTCCTTTAGCTCCCCACCCAGGCCCAGACTTGTCCGGTCCAGACACGTCCGGTCCAGGCGCTGTCTCAGCGCGGTCGTCAAGGCATTGTTTCGCTCGTCGACTGAGCCGCCAACTTGCGCCACCGCCTCCTCGCCCGTGTCGTCCCCAGTCAGCTCCACGCCCGATGAGTCCAGAGCGAACAGGCACTCTCCCTGCACACTCGCCCGCGGCGGCGTTCCATCTTCCGACCCTTCAACAGGCATTTCGTGACCCGACGAGAGTTCCGCTTCAGAAGGAACTTTTGCTTGGGAAAGGACCTCATGAGCAGAAGAGAGTTCTGCTCGGGAAAGGACTTCCACTCCATGAAGGGCCTCCGGTATAGAGGAAACTCGATCTCTGGAAGTACTCCGTTCTCTGGAAGACACTTGAGTTGTGTCGGGTCTCGACAACTGGGCCGGGAGGAGCGAGTCCGCGTTCCAGACCGTGAAGGTACGTCCGGCCAGCGCCGAGCGCGACGGTTCGGCCGTGTACGTCCGGTGTTCGTCCGGTAGTGAACGGTCCAGCGCGTCGGGACTGCCTCCGTGGCATAGTGTCATTGTGTCGCCTCGGGCGTACAACTTCGGGTCGAAAGCGAAGGTTAGGGAACTCCGATCGGTGAAGGGCCGGCTCGTAGAAATCGACTGCTGACAGTCAGTTGCAGGCTTCGCCAACGCTGCCGAGCTCCGAAGCATGCCTTCAGATGCACTAGATAAACCGCGGCCTCGACATTCAGAAAAACGCTTTTCGCCCATCCGCTCATTGGACCCATGCGTTCGGTCTATCGGCTCTGAGTCTCTTGGATCTTGCTCTCTCGGCTCTTGGTCTCGCTCTCTTGGCTTTTGGTCTCTCGGCTCTTGGTCTGCGGACAGGTTGGCAGAATAAGACGGCGGTCCGACGGCAGCAGAACGAAATGAGAGATCTCCTACGACCACGGACGGGGTGTGAGTCGAGCCAGTTGCAAGGAGCGTCGCGGGTGAGCCGGCGTCTGCAGTCGATGCCGCGTCGCTCCGAGTCGCAATTCTCGCTTCTGCTTCGGGGGCTTCGGAATCTCGGGTTTCGAAGACGCGGGCTTCGGAACCGCGGCCCGGAACGTCTATTTGTTTGGTCATGATGTGCGTAATCGGTCGGTCTGCTAGCTCGCTGTCGGCATCGGAGGTTTCCTTGGCGGCGTTTTCGGAAGCGAAGTCGGAGCCGAACGGGTTGCGCGGGTTATGCGAGGAGACACCGGACTTATCGTCTGGCGCGTCCACCGTCCACGTGCTCGACGTGTCCAGCGTGTCCGAGCTGAGGGGACGCGGCTTCCGCGTCCCAGAGTCGCCCGTGTTCTCCGAGTTGCTGCGCCGGCCGCGCTGCGACCCGCGCGCGGAACTGGCCCGCCGCAACGCGATGCCCGGCGTCTCGCCCGCGCGCCCAGACGCGCCACTGCTCGGGCCCCCGCGGCCAGTCTTGCCACTCAACTTACTGCTCAACTTACTGCTCAACTTACTGCCGATCTTACTTCCCATCTTGCTGCTCAACTTACTTTCCATGTTGCTGCCCAGCTGGACGTCCACCCCCCGGTCACTCTGGCGCCGCTCGCTCGGGTGGCGTGCATTTGCGCGTAATCGCGCGCGCACACGCGCGCGAAAATTCGCGCGCGCCGCCGCTCGGTTCAGCGAACCGTTCGCGTTGGCCCGGTAAAGCGAACCGTTGTTGCGACCCGCCCGGTCCAGCGTCAGGAGGCCGTCGGGCGGCCTGCTGCGCGAGGCCGCGCCTGGCGGCAGCGAGCAGGACCGTTCAGAGGACGAGGCGCCGCCTTCTCGCTCCTCTTTCTCATCCTCGGTCCCCTCCGCGTGGCGCGCGGCGCCTTCGCTGCCGTCCGTGAGTGGCTCCGAGGGGTACCAGCCGGACTCGTCAGTGAGGTCGTCTCCATCGGAGCTGGCGGAAGAGAGTTCTGCGCCGGTGAAGGGGTGGCTGCTATCGAGGTTGGAGCCCGAAGTGCGACTCCCGGCCGGCGGACGCGCAACCGCCACCAAAGCGCTCGGGCGGTCGTCCGTGAGCGGCGCCTCGGCGTCGCCCGGTGGTCGCCTGCTCGGCAGCGGCAGCGTGAGTGTCTGTGCACGCGTTACGGGCTTTTTCGCCTGGTTTTCGAGCGAGGGCGCGCGCGCTCGTTCGGGTGCGCGGCGGAGCGAGGGCGCCCGGCGAAGGGTCAGAGAGGGCCGTCGCGGTGGTGACTCCCCGGGGCGGTAGGGGAGCGTGGCTGAGTCATCGCGGCGCCAGGAGTAGCGGCGGCTGGAGTTTTGTGTCAGGAGGTAGTCGTCTTGTTCGTCCCAGAACCAGCCGGTTTGGGGTGCTTCGTCACGTTCCTGTATGCAGGACATGGGTGAGACGGCGGACTCGTCGAACTGGTCTCGCGGAATGACGCTGAGGAGGCGGCTGCGCGGGAGGACGCGCGTCTTGACCTCGGCGTCGGCGAGCAAGTGGGCGGCGCTGTGCCCGGTAGCGAGGACGGCGCCCTCGTTGCTCACGGTCTGCATACTGAGCACGCCCCCCATGGAGATGTAGGACACGGCGTGTCCGTCGCCGGAGCAGGCGCCCGAGCCTTCGCTGAGGCCATCTTCTTCTGCGCCGCCGCGGCGGGCGAGCAGCGGGAAGGTCGCGGCCGAGACGGTTTTGGGGAGTTCTCGAGGCCGGTCTGGGCGGGACTGTTCTGCACCATCATAAATAAGTTGGTGGAGTTTGAGGAGGGAGTGTGCACAGATGAAGAGGAAGACATTGCTGCGGAGTTTGTAGGAGACAAAGGGCTTGAACACGGGCAGTGCCGGACAGTGTTTGAGGCTGATGTAGAAGGGTGCTTCATGCCTGAGATAATTGAAGAGCAGGAGCGTGCTGAGATCTTTGGGAAGGTCGGTGAGTGGGCCGAAGCGGCAGCCGAGGATTACGAGAGTGCGCGTAGCAGGTTCCCAACTGCCCTTGACGTCTACGGTGAGTCCGACGAGGTTGCGGACGACGTTGAGGTTGTGGAAGTGCTCGGGCTTGATCGTTTGGAGCTTCTTGAGGAGGAAGCGGCGGCCGTTGGGGAACCGTGATACCATACCCCAGCCCGTGCGCGTGGGTCGTAACAACGCGCCAAGGTTCGGACGGCGGCTTTCGCTTGCACGCACGCGGATACTACCGCGCTCAAGCAGCGTCCAGAGCCGGCGAAAATAGCTACCCACCTCCCGGGGGGAGATGTCGCCTTGCAGCACGGCCTGGCGGCTCTTGCGTCTGGCCCAGCGTTGCGTGAATCCGTCGATCGAGAGGTAACGCTTGGTCAAGAAATTGAGTCCCGCTAGGAAAACACGCCGACCAACGACTTGCAACACCACGTTGTACGGCAAACTCTTCACAACTAGTAACTCCAGCCTCGGCGTCAAATCCGACTGACTCTCCTCGCTGCGGAACCAACTGCCCTCTGCCTCCTCGCCCACACATGACCTGATCGCCGGAGACGTCCCACGCAACCCCCCCTCGCACTGCGCAAACCGAGTATGCGAACCCAAACGGTGGCTAGCACTCGAAGAGTCCACTCTCTGCCGAGAATCAAGTTGGCGGGAGTCCAACTGACGCGAGTCCAGTTGGCGGGAGTCTAGTCTCTGCCGGCCGTCGGTTCTCTGGGGGCCGTCGGCTCTCTGGCGGGCATCGTTTCCCGGGCGGTCGTCCGTTCCCAGTCGGTCGGAGGGCAGGGGTGCGAAGTGGTCGAGTTCCATGGAGGAGACTTCCGCTTTCTGCTCGTCTGGCGCGTGCGTGTTTTGTTTGCGGGCGCTGAGGATCTCGCGCACAGTGACGGTGCAGAAGACCGGGAGTTGCTGGACCTCGCCGAACTCGTCAAGCCAGACAGGCGGGCCGATGACGGAGTTCATGTCGAGGCCAAGTGCGATTTTGAGTTCAGTGTCGGGGCTCATCTCCGAGATTTCCAGGCCTGCGGGAGGAAGTACGCAGCCGCTGGCTAGCCATTGGAAGGATTCGGAGGTCAGATTAGGCGAGTTGAAGGCGAGTTTGCCCAGCCCACTGTTCACGCTGAACGGCTCCGCCTTGTGCGCACTGCCGTTACTGAGCAAGAAGTTCCACGTCAATAAAACCGCTTGCGCCTCCGACCACATCTCCCTCGTGGAGCCCGACACTTGCTCGTCGAAGAGTTTGGTGAACCGCGTCATCAAATCCGGATTGATGAAAATGGGGTACGCGTAACATGGCAAGTCGAATGAGACCGCCTTCACACCAGCACTGAACGGTCCCGACGCGCCAGTTCCCAGGCCTTCCCCCGCCGTCCGGAGCCGCTCGGGAGCGAAGCGTTCGGGGGCGAAGCGTTCAGCGCCGTAGCGATGGGGCGGGCCGCGGGGCTCGGCCGGAGCGCCGGGAGGCGGGAGCAACGTTCGACCGCCAATGTACGGCCCGTAGCCGGGTCCGCTGGCGCTGGAGCCGCTGGCTGCGGCGGCGGAGGAGGCGGTGAGGCTGGCGGTGCTGATGGCCTGGAGACCCGGGGCCGGGAGGCCTGGGTCAAAACCGCTGTCGCCTAGACCGCTGTGAGAAAGGCTGCCATCACAGACAATACGAACGAACGGCAGCTTGGACAGGAAGGGCGAGGGGGTGATGATGCTGGAACCGGCAGCCTGTGCGGAGGAACCGCGGGCCCAGGGAATGCGGTATTTCCCTTCCAACGTGTCGGGGTGGGAGTGGCCGTCTTCGCTGTCCGGTGTCGGTTCGCCCAGGCGGGTGCCGGGCTCAAACCGCTCGGCTGGACTTTGGCGCAATTCGGTGCCAGGCGGCTCAGGCACACTGGAGCGACCCAGGAGCGTGCTGGATCGCGTGGCTGCGGGGCCGGCCATGCTGTCGTGCCGGCCGTCGAGACGGGCACTTTCGTAGCGCCCGCTTTCCTGGCGGCCGCTGCCGTAGCGCCCGTCCTTGGAGCCGTTCTTGGAGGGGATGCGTCGCTTGGGGCGTTTGAAGCGCGTCTCGACGGTGGTGACGGCGGAGTGTGTGTTCTCGTCGTTGGGGTTTTTTTGCTGGTTGGGCCCAGTATGTTTGGTATCGAAGAAGATGGCGTAGCGGTCGAGGGGTTCATAGGCATTGTCTTGTGTGTACTGCGTGTCAAGAAGACAAAGCTGGACTTGCCAGGCCGCGGTGTTCCAGCAAAGCACGCCGGGGGCGTTGCTTGGCGTTTGGCAGCGGAAGCCGGAGAGGTACATGGGACAGTTGTCGTCGTAGATGGATTCGGCGAATGCCTCGGCGCTGGGCATGCACCAGAACTCTGGCAGGAGGGCGATCCAGGGCCGAATGACGGGGGGTGCGAGGTTCCAGATTTCTTCCATGGACTTGTAGTCCTTGATGAGGACCTTGCCCATGACGATTTCGACGACCAAGGCCTGGATGCAGTGCGCCTTGAGTTGCGAGGCGACGTAAAAGAGACCGACGTCGTTGACAAAGTTGATGGAGTTGCCTTTCCCCATCAGATTCCGGACACGTTCGAGCAAGCTGAGCAGCGTGAGGACCCAGTCGTAGCTGAAGCTGTTGAAGAAGACCGCGTTGTCTGCGGCGCGTGAGATGGTCGTGGTGGAGGCGACATGGTCTACGGTCTGCAGCGCGATGCGCAGGTCGCTCGTCGCCATCAGGATCCGGCGCACGATGCTGAAGTGATACGGGTTTGTAAATGGCGACAGAGAGCTCAACAACTCCCCCAAGGAGGCGGGTGCTAGTTGATCTGCACAGGATGCGATGTCCATCAACGCCGTGTCCAAGACCTGCATCAACAACGTGAAGTGCGCTTTGAACGCCGGCGGCGCGTTAAGGATGGGGCACAGGTATGGCGATGCAAGAGCCAAGCTGCCTTTGCGCACCGAAGGGATCACGGCGCCGCTGATCAAGTTGGTCATTTCCGCGATGATACGCACACGCACTTGACGCCGTAGAGCATCCTGCGGGTCGCCGTCGCATGTCATACGAATGATGCAGCGCACCAGGAGCTGCGCAATCCGGGCGCGAACCGAACAGCAGGAGTAGCTGAACCAAAAGTCGGGAAGTAAATAAAGAACAAACCTATAGCCGGATAAAGGCAAACTCGATATAGAAGGTACCTCGTATAGAATGTGACTCAACACTGTCACGATTGCCAGCAACGAATCGCCTTGAATCTCATCAAATGTCATAGTCTCAACTTTTTCGCAAATCTCCTCAACGGAACGCGGAATTGTCGCTGAGGATAAGCTCCACTGATGCCCAGAAATGTACTGCCTATGTCTCGTTAAGTGGAACGTACTGAAAAATTCATCAATCCAATCCCTTCTTCTCATTCTATTCGTTGGACACGCGTGTGCGCATGGACAAATTCGGTGGCCACCCGCCCCGTAAATGCCCGTAATGCCTCCGTAACGGGTGCCACCGAGACTGACGATGCTACACTCGCGGCCTCCCATCTTGCTGTTCGCTCGCTCCGGCGAAAAGTAGCGCATGTCGTCATAAAGCGCCTCGCTCATCAAACTACTTCCGAGATTGGCCCTAACGCCGGCAAAGGCTCGGCTTTCGGCCATCAGCTGCTCGTCGCCCAGGAACCTGCCGCCAAGCAGAGACCCCGGAGGGCCGTTGCCACCCATAGCGGGTCTTCCCTTGCTCCACTGTATCGTCTTATTCCACTGCATCGTCTTCTTCCACTGCGACGCCTTGTTCCACTGCGTCGCCTTGTTACACTGTGTCGCCTTGTTACACTGTGTCTCGGTGGGGCTTGCGGGACCAGCAGCGCTGCGGAACACGGGCTCCTCTGAGTTTTTTTCTCTCTTGAACCAGGAGAGGATTTTGGTGACAACCAACGGGGCGGTGCCGTCCGAGGTAGCGGGTTCGAAGCCGCTGCTTGGCTCGATACTGCTGCCGGGAGGACGGAGGCTGCTGCCGGGAGCGCGCAGGCCGCCGCCCGCACGGCCGCCTCCGGCTTGGAATCGCAGTTGGTGAACGGCTTCGAAGATGGCTTGTGTCACGGTGCGTCTGGGTTTCTCGTAGAGGGGCATGTGAGCTGCGGCCGTTCCGCTGGCTGGCGTGTTTTGGTCTTCGTCATCTGAGGTAGAGAGCACGGCGGAGTAGTAGTCGACGCCGGACCAGGAAACGGAAGTTTCGGAATAGATGTCGGCCTCGTTAGGAACGACACCGGGCAGGACGTCTTTGGCGGCGTCGACCATGGTGACAGCAAGCCCGCGGTGCGCAGCAATGTTGCGTAAACGCGCGATGTCGGTGTCGACCGACGTCAAATAATATCCCAACGTGTTGATGGGGAACGCCTCGTCTTGGAAGAAACTAAAGGAGTCCCCCGTCACACCCAGAGGCAGATCGGCCGGCACGCGTTGTCCAACATTCCCTAGCATCTTACCAGTATCACACATTCCACTGGTGTTCGAATACGCACTCGACTGTGCTCCCCATCGCCGCTCACTGTCCCACAACGCCCAGGCGCCGCTGCTCCCGCGACTGCTTCCTCCCGGCCCGAGTGAGACGCCCCATTCGCGACTCGGACTCAATGTCGCTCCATGCACCGACGGTGGCACAAAACCGGGTGGTGCGAAACCGGCCGGAGCGAAACCAGGTGGTGAGGCCGAGCCTTCCTGCGGAAACGCGCTGTGTCCGAACGCGCTACCGCCGCCCGTGCTGTGTCCGAAGGCGCTGTGCCCCAAGGCGCTGTGCCCGAAGGCGCTTAGCCCACAAGCTGCCGTGCATGAACTGCCGCCGCTGCCCTCGCCCGCTCCACCGCTATTCCCTGGACCACCACCGGTGCCAGTACCAGTTACATTGGTGCCTGGACGGTCGGTGGAGAAGATGGCGCAGCGTAGGAGCATGCCTACGTCGACAGTGACCTTGAGGCACCGCAGTTCCTGGAGAGCAGCGCGTTGCAACACGCCACCAACGGTCATGGGGATGGCTCCTTTGAAGGCGGTACCGCGTGCCTTGCGGCGCACATGACGTTTGGTAAGGGCGGCGGGAGCCGCGTCAAGCAGGAGCCACTCGTTCACGTCTTGGTAGACTACAGCTGAGAGCGACAGCAGCGGCGTATCGGCATCGAACTTGCGTGTCTGCACGAACCGGATCAGGTACAGCGCTAGGTTCAGAATACCCTTCGGGACCGGACCCACGTCAACATGACCACGCATGCAGCGTTCCTCGATGGCGGAGATGCAGTTGATTATACCGCTTTCGTAAAACACACGGCAGATGTGCAGTCCGAGCGCGTCCGAAGGCGTGAGCCCGCGCGGATCCAGTTTCCCGCCGCTTCCGACGACGTAGTGCGCGAGCGACTCGTGTAGTCGGTGCGGACTCTGCGGCATGCCCTGGAAACCGAAGGCGAGTGAGATAATTGAGAGACACATGCGCGTCAACTGCAACACGTCTCCGTACGTGGAAGCGTCCTGTAGTGCCTGGCCTAGCAAGAGCGGTAAACTACTCAACATCGCACCCGGCGGCGCCGCGCCGGGTCCCGACCAGTCAAGCCCCGGTTCGAGTCTCACGCTGTCCACGGTGGCGTTGGGCATACGCAACGGCGTCACGTGGTTCACGGCGCTGAAGATGACGAAGGCCTTGATGAAGGGCAGAACACGTACCGAACGAAGCCGAAAAAGCTGCTTCGGCTGCGAGACAAAGAGCAGTGACGTCAACTCCATGAACTGCCCCTCAACCAGCGCCCGTTTCGGCGTATCCGCGTAGTGCAGAAAACGCGTACACAACTCAATCAAAGACCACAAACATGCCCAACTACTCGCCTGTGTGCGTGCATAAATTAAACGCAGATCCGGCCATCGACAACGACCCTCGTACTGCCGGTGCAGCTCCGTCATCCGCGCTATCAACTCCTGTTCAGTCATCATATACCACAATAACGCCAATGGCCAGAACGGATCGTTCGTTGCACATGCACACGAATGCCAGCAACCACAACGTACACACGTGTCCGACACTACCACGGCGCAAGACGTGCAACAAGACGCAAAGTCCGACTGCCGCCGGTTGTCCACCAAATCCGCCTCCGACCCCGGCGATTCCGCCGCAAATAACGAAGCGTGACTCGACGACGACGACGACGACGACAAATAACGCCGCACATCCGATTCCGCCACGCGGCCCCCGCTCAGGGGTTCTCGGCTCAGCTGCTCTCGGCTTAGGTGGTCCCGGCTGAACTGTTGGTCGCGACTGAGCTGCTGGTCTCGGCTAAGCTGCTGGTCGCGACTCAACACTTGCCCTCCGCCGGACTGCTCCCGACCAATCAGGGGGTCCCGACCAGTCAGGGGGTCCCGACCTGTCAGAAGGTCTCGACCATTCAGGAGGTCCCGACCAGTCAGGAGGTCCCGACCAGTCAGGGGATCGGCCAGGTCGGCTCGGTTGGTGCACATGAGCGGGTGTTCGGGGAAGGCGGTGTGTTTGAAATGTGTGGCAGCGGGGAGTCGACTACTGCTGGAGCGGAGTGCGACCTTTCTCTTCTTGGCGTCGACCCAGGAAGGTAGCGTACCGGACGTGGCTAACCGTGGTAATCGTGACAGTCGTAATTTTGAGGAAGAAGACACACGGCTGTCCGAACCTTTACTGTCACCCCGACCCGGTTCACTGCGCCCGGCCTCTCGTCGCAATGTCTCCGACGCATACGAACCTTCGGTTCTCTGGAAAGAACTTACGTCCGGTCTCTGTAAAGGGCTTACGTCCGGTCCGCGGAACAAGGACACCCCCCCCACACCCCCCACCGAGTCCTCGTACCGCGTGGAACTGTCCTGGCCCCCGCGACTGTCTCGACCCCCGCGGCTGTCCTGCCGAAAGGACGAACGCGTGTCCTGGC
>NW_011645773.1:305639-306281 GCF_000223845.1 Gregarina niphandrodes | reverse complement strand
GAATCGCGACTTCCGGCTCTGGCGGCGCTTCCGCTCGCGCGTTCTGCGTTTCGTGCAGTTTGCACACTCGCGCGTGTGCGACTCACACTAAGTTCTTCCGGCGCCGCATTCATCACAATCAGAGGTGTCGCGGATTGGTCGTGGCTTGCCGCGGTCTCGTCGTGGCCTGCCGCGGCCATGACCCCGACCGTAGGCAAGACGACTCCGGCGTTGTTGCCGTCGCCGGAGCTGAATGAGAGGAACTCGACCGCGCTGTCGGAGCCGCCGGAGCTTTCCGGGTCGGAGCCGTCGACCACGTGGAAGACGGAACCGGTTTCACAGACACCGGCAAATCGCGTACCACTGTGTGTACGTCTCCGTCGGTTGCTGTCGGTGCGGCCCTGGAAGGCGAGGGTGCCGAAGGAGCCGCGTCTCGCATTGGCGACGGAAGACGTGCTCTGACTCAACGGCGCCGCGACAGAGCTGCTCAGCACCTGGCTGCTCAGCGGCTGGCTACCGAAGGTCAAGCTGCTGCTCAGGGGCAGGTGTACGCCACGCGTCGAAAGGGCACCGAGCGGGGGCGGTCCACCACCGCCTCTGGCTGCGCCGCCCAGAGTCGGATGTCCTGGTGGCGGAACAGGGTGTGCTCCGGCACCGGCACTG